>NC_052506.1:94206965-94258163 GCF_014356525.2 Nilaparvata lugens | reverse complement strand
CCTATTTTGAACACCAATGCAATCATTTACAGGAAGACTAAGCCATATTATGAATGAAAACATAAATACAGGCCACTTTTAAGAAGTAATAAGTGAACTAAAACAGTTGGAATCAGAGAAATTGAGCAGAAAATTCTAAGAGCAGAAAATCAAGTTTGAATACCTATGAAAATTTTAAAACTGCTCTCCTGAATAAACGACTTTTTCGAGCTGGAACAGTCCTCCTCCCGAGGTGCGAACTGATAATGAATAATATCCCCATAAAATTGAAGAGGAATAGTATGATTCAATGTGGGAAAGAATCGAATATTATATGGATAAATATATGGATATTATAATATAATATATGGATACTAGTAGAAGGTAATCAGATAGAAAGAGAAAAGGTAAGAAGATAAATAGATATAGAAAGAGAAATAAACATTTGAACATGCTGGATAGCTAGTGAAAAAATCACAGGGAAAATAATGATAACAATGGGGAAGAAAAGAAGAGAAAGAAGGAATGTGCACAAATTGAGAAGAACTTATGAAACTGAACTATAGAATAAGAAATAGAACATCGTATTGTGATCTTGAATTAATCAAGGAGAGAAGAAGAAGAAGAAAAGAAGAAGAAAAGAAAAAGAAAGAGAAGAAGAAGAAGAAGAAGAAGAAGAAGAAAGAAGAAGAAGAAGAAGAAGAAGAAGACGAAGAAGAAGAAGAAGAATAGAAAAGAATAATAATCATCATCGCAAACAACAATATTCAAGTAATCATTATAAATATAAGATCAAGAAGAGAAATTAGAAAGAAAAATAAGAAGTAGAGGAGACGATGGAGAAAGTGCTAGATTATTTTAGATGAGTTTTAAATAGGATTGAACGGTGAAGTGTGAAAAATATTATATAGTATTAGAAGTATAATTAACTATTGGGAGTTGCAATAACAATAAAAGTAGTAAATTGAGAACTGTAATATTTTAGTGATGAATGTCTAAGATAACATTAAATGAAACACAGCCCCTATATAAGCATATGAACAGACTACCCACCCCTCCGTTCTATCAATAATTCTTCACACATTTGCTTCTATTGCTCGAGCTGTGGCAACAGTAGGAGATATCATTATGTACACCTAATATAGAAGAGATTACTATCTTTACCTATAGATTACATCCATATCTATAACGTATGTTAATCATCCAATTTATTTGAAATTCAGCATTTCGAAAATTATTAATTATGGAAATAATTTTGGTAAGAGATGTAATAATTATTAGTAAGAATAGAGATAATGATTCTCTAAGTACCCTCTGGAGTATAGTAGTTGATGCATTGAACGTAGTTTTGGGAATTAATATCAAGATAAATTATAATCAGTATTAACAAATGTGGATCTCCTTAGTTTGAAATAATTGCCTCATACATAATCAAAAATAGCAGTGGAAAGATTCATTCATAGAACAGAAAGCCAGCTCATGAAAAATGCCAAGGTATATCTATTGTGAAATGTTTTAATACGAATTTCCTATTTTTGTAGTGAAGGGCACCTTAGTAATCGAGTCCTGAAATGATTTAATTTACCTTTATTTTTTGAAGGTCGGTCATCCTCTCGACTGTGTGGACCCTCTTGGATCCTCCCTCGCCGATAGAGATCTTGATCCTCCCGTCCGATGACCAGACATTCCTATGCCCATGACGGTCGGCCGCAGCGTTGAGGATCTTGAGGCGCTCCGCAGTCAGATCCTCGCGAATGGTGACGCCGGAACCCTTCAGCTTCCTCTTAGCGTCGAAGATCATCTTCCTGGTCCGGTAGCTGCAGAGTCGAACTATGATGGGTCGGTACTTGGGTTTAGCTTGCCCTTGTTGAGGTGGTTGACGCCTTCCAACGCGATGCGAGCGGTTGACATCCGCCAAAGTCACGGGCACGTTCAGCTTCTTGTTAAAGACATCGAGCGCCAGCAGGTCCGTGTCTTCTTTGTCACTCTCCGGGATCCCAAAAATACGTATAGAATGTCGGCGCCCATATTGCTCGAGGTCGTCGACCTTCAGGTGACAAGACACCTCCAGCTCACGAATTCTATCGTGCAGCTGTTTGTTCTCCTCCTTCAATGCCTGAAGTTCCTCGAAAATAGATTTCACAGCCATTGATACAGCACTGTGGACAGACTCTTCGATTTGCTGTCGAATAATGAGGAGGGTCTCTTCGGACAATGCTCCAGAAATAGCTGGCTTCGGAGCATTGACCTCATTCTTCGGTGTGCCTCTATTCGGTCGAACCATCGTGTACCGTTAGGTGGATTTACACTTTTATAGGCGAGAAGGTGAACTGAAGATTTAGGAATGTTTTTTCAAGATAAATAAAAAGAGTGTGAGTTAATCAAAAATATAATTTCACTATTGAATTAAGCTCGAGAAACTGAATAACTAGATGTATAATTTGAAGTGAATTGAACTGTATAACCCTACGAAATATCTGTTAGAAGACGGAGCCGAACTGACACACGTTTACTCACTCGACATAGCCAGAGAGTGATCTCGCTCATTGATTTAGGCTATGGAGTCTTTTGGAGAAAGGCATGATTAGTTGGAGTCTTGTAGTTGATTCATTTGATCACAAATGAATAAATTTGATTATCGAATTGGGATGAATTGATTCATAGCAATAAAAATCTAGTGTGATACACTCACACACAACTTTTCTTGCTCATTGAACTTTTTGTCTCATTCTTAAATGAGAATAATTTAGGGGAATAACATAATTATGATTGGTTGTTACATAATTCAGAAAAAAAAACTAGGATCATACTATTGTATACATTGTTTTTCCAGAGTAGATTTTCTTTTATATGAATTCGTGAAATTTGATGATTATTTTTGAAGTCATCAAAACAGCTGTTCTACAGATGAAATCTGGTGTGGCGCACTCACACAACTTTCCTTGTCATTATGAAAATTGATTAGTGTTCACGTGCATCTGAAGTCTACCATTCAAAGATCTGAATCAGTTGGTGGCAGGACAATAATGCGTTGTCATATTCCAGTTCCAATTCTAATCAATTACCTATGATTATGTTAAGTTAATCCATTTTAGGCTATGGAGTCTTTTGGAGAAAGGCATGATTAGTTGGGGTCTTGTAGTGAACTTTGATCACAAATAGATAAATTTGATTATCGAATTGGGTTGAATTGATTCATAGCAATAAAAATCTAGTGTGATACACACTCACACACTTTCTTGCTCATTGATTTTTTTTAAGTCTCATTCTTAAATGAGAATAATTTAGGGGAATAACATAATAATTATGATTGGTGGTTACATAATTCAGAAAAAAAAAACTAGGATCATACTATTGTATACATTGTTTTTCCAGAGTACATTTTCTTTTATATAAATTCGTGAAATTTGATGATTATTTTTGAAGTCATCAAAACAGCTGTTCTACAGATGAAATCTGGTGTGGCACACTCACACAACTTTCCTTACCATTATAAAAATTGATCAGTGTTCACGTGCATCTCAAGTCTACTATTCAAAGATCTGAATCAGTTGGTGGCAGGACAATAATGCTGAAAGACATTGAAAGATTTAATAGAATCAACAGTTTACAATTGAATAATAACATTTTCTCGAATTTCGTGCTTATTTTCATTTTTTAGGTGAAAAAAAATATGTTATTGAACATTAGTTATGGAGATTTTTTCATGTTCAATCCTTTCCACTTGATTTTTTTTTTTGTTTGAATTGTATCTGAAGACTGATAATTTAGGATCTAAAATCAAACTTTGCATAGATGGGACGAAGCTCCTGAAATTTTTACAGATATGGGACTTGTGTCAGTTGATAGAGCTTATCAATGACTATTTAAGTATAAATTTAATCGAAAACCGTTTTCGAGAAAAAAAAACATGAAAAACAGATTTTTTTTTCTTGTTATCCACCTTTTACTTTTCTACCATTTTAGAAAGTAAAAATAAGCATATATTTATCATTGATAAATCAAGAGTCTTCCAATGTATCAGATATTGTAAGTAATTCACTCTCAAACACTTCCTTGGTAATGAAATCAGACTGTAGTTTATTGAATATATTTGTTGATATTACAAGTGATTTTTGCTGTCTAAATATTTTTCTATCTACTAATGATGAATCAGACTGCAGTTTAGTGTATTATATTGGTTAATATTTCAAGTAATAATCTACTGTCCAAGTATACTCTGTTCACTAATGATGGATCAGATTGCAGTTTAGTGAATATATTTGTTAAAATTTCCAGTAATTTACAACTTTATTTAAGCTTGGCAATGTAATTGTTTGCTGCTGCTGCTACTTTTTCACAAATATTTTCAGTTTGTTAAACTGTAAAAACGTAAATTAATTTCACAATCAATAATCAGATAAAATATTTTTTTTTGTTTTTGATAATTCCATTATACTTATGTGAAGGTTGATGCTGCTGTTGTTTCTGGCGATTGCTGAGAATCCATTAACACGCGAAAAAAAAAACACACACACAATGATTTTTGCAACAAACGTAATCGAGACACAACAAACGAATGCAAGCAAAAAAAACATGACAGACAACACTTTTTTATATAGCCACCACTCGTCTTGTTTTCACACACAACATAATGATAGCAATCGGAATAATGCATATGCAGTGCACACAATAAATATTCACTCAGCTGTGAATTCAACTTTTGACAGATGTTGATTCCGTTACAGTTCTGTTAATTTTTACTACGAAAATTGCAAGGTGCAAACATCTTAGCCGTTATTCTTTCCTCAACGGTGTTCCTGTTAAAGGGATGCAATGGATCTGATTGTAATTTAGTGAATATATTTGATGATATTCCAGGTAGTTTACTGTCTAAATATTCCCTACTTGCCACCTATCATTTTTTATACATCATCTACTTTGAAGATAGGATCAATCAGACCTTAGAATTATTCATAATCAATCAGGTGACAATGGATTATTGATTGCATGCATTACACAGATGTCTGGCCGTGTCTATTTCTATAAGGTAGGGTTTCAATAACTTTTATGATGCAGTATCAGTACTCAATGTATAGTGTAAAAGTAATATCATACCAATTGCATATATTATGAATGTAACAAATACTATAATTATTTTCATTTTATTTTCTTGACCTGCTACTGTCTTGACTCTCATCGCGTCTGCTACGGTCAAACTAAGTTTGCTTGCATGCATTGTATGACTAAAACACAACTGTTGCGTGTACATTCATACATGACTAAAAACATGTTTCAAAAAAAACATGTATGTGAGGTCATTAACCTTTGACTATGAAATAGACAAGTAAAAAAAAATGATTGTACATCAGTTGTTGTTGGCAGACACGCACGCATAGGTAAGTTATCAAAATGATACAATGTTCAACATATATATATATATTTTTTTAATTTTGAATTATTCCTATTTGTAAATTTTTGAAATCTTATTCAATTTTCGAAATAAAAAAATATATAAAATTATATATATTTAAAAAAATATATATATATGTTGAACATTGTATTATTTTGATAACTTACCTAAGCGTGCATGTCTGTCAACAACAACTGATGTACAATCATTTTTTTTTTACTTGTCTATTCATAGTCAAAGGTTAATGACCTCACATACATGTTTTTTTTTTTTGAAACATGTTTTTAGTCATGTATGAATGTACACGCAACAGTTGTGTTTTAGTCATACAATGCATGCAAGCAAACTTAGTTTGACCGTAGCAGACGCGATGAGAGTCAAGACAGTAGCAGGTCAAGAAAATAAAATGAAAATAATTATAGTATTTGTTACATTCATAATATATGCAATTGGTATGATATTACTTTTACACTATACATTGAGTACTGATACTGCATCATAAAAGTTATTGAAACCCTACCTTATAGAAATAGACACGGCCAGACATCTGTGTAATGCATGCAATCAATAATCCATTGTCATAATCATTGGTGAACAGAGTATACTTGGACAGTAAATTATTACTTGAAATATTAACCAATATAATACACTAAACTGCAGTCTGATTCATCGTTAGTAGATAGAAAAATATTTAGACAGCAAAAATCACTTGTAATATCAACAAAGATATTCAATAAACTACAGTCTGATTTAATTACCAAGGAAGTGTTTGAGAGTGAATTACTTACAATATCTGATACATTGGAAGACTCTTGATTTATCAATGATAAATATATGCTTATTTTTACTTTCTAAAATGGTAGAAAAGTAAAAGGTGGATAACAAGAAAAAAAAACTCTGTTTTTCATGTTTTTTTTCTCGAAAACGGTTTTCGATTAAATTTATACTTAAATAGTCATTAGATAAGATAAACGAACGCGCAACTCACTTTTTAAAAAGATTTATTTAATGAATAAAACACATACATAATGGCAGCATGACTATTGGTAACGGAATGACACGAGAAATAATCTTACAGAGGTTTAAATACTAGTACAAAGTGCTTACTCTACAGTTCCTAAATCTATTGTCTTTTATATATATAACTCCTCCCCCCTTAAGATGAAGGTGTCCTCACCTTCATAAGGGTAGCTGGGGTGTAAGAAATATTTTAGAGTTTTCTAAGTGAAATTGAACATTATCTAATTTCTTGTCTGGAATTACAAGTTTGTTATTGAATACATGAGAATGAAAAACTACATATAATATAATAAGTATTAAGCACGCCATTAATATATAAACTACATATTCTGATAAGTTGCTACTAACTACAAAATCTTCAAGAATCAGTAATGGCTCTAAATAAGTATTTGCCTTATGTATTTCTTCAAAAGTAAAATTAGTGATTATTTTATTTTCATAAGTCGGTACTTCAGTAGGATATAGAACATACTTTCCCAAAATGTAAAAGGTTTACTAAAATTTAATAATGCTTCATCTTTTTCAAGGGCTATTAGTTGTGTAGATTTTGGATATGTTACAATATTTCTTGAGCCGTGAACAATTGAACTCTTGCTGATGTTAAACATTAAATATTGGTTTATAATCGGAATATATTTAATAAAAGAACTATACCCTTTGATAACTAAAGTCCTACAGCTATTCAATTTCTTATCACTAACCAATTCTTTACACACTTGTTAACAACTTGTGTGGCATTTCTACAATAATAATTATTATTCAATAACTGGCAATCGCCTTCATACAATTCATGGCCTTTAATAACTAATGATGGATCAACATGTATCGTAATTATTTCATTGTTCGTTTTTACAGGATAAGACAGCATAAAAAGTGTTTCGTACAAATTAGATTCAAGTGGCAATTCAATAAAATAAGAAATAATATCATTATGAATAGAACAATGAACACTTCCTAATTCCCATAGCACCTTAGGCTCATCGGATATCAATTGTGATTTAATAGCTCTGATGACACGCGCCATCTCGTCAAAAGTGAGGATGCTTGAATGAATTATGTTAAGTTTACAAAATTCCAAACTCGTTCCTATATCATCTATTCTATTGTGAATTATTGTTAGCGTGTCAAACAAAATATGATGCTGTTCATTCAGTTCTACAGAATCAAATTTACTGTTGACAGAATTAAAATAATTGTTAAGTTTCAAATTATTAGCGTGGATTACATCAATTCCATTGTTAAAGCGACTAATTAGATTTTTGTTGATTGAAACTTGATTCTTAAGATCATGTTCTAAACTAATTTCGTTGGAATGCACTTTTGTCAAAATTTCATCATATTTAGCTTTATCATCAGCATCCATATTTCCTGTTAACCAAGAAATAGCGGAACCTAATCCATTAAAAAGACCTCTTTTTATTCGAAATTTATTTAACAAAATATGATCGAATTTCATGGTAACTTGATCGAGATGTAATTGAAGTAATTTAATTTTTGTTTTATCGGTTTCTTTTCTATTTAACAATTGTATTGAATTTTTGAGTGTAGAAAGTTCATTTTGTAAAGCTGTAATGTTGATGTTATGCACGTAGGTGTAGGTTCTGTTAATGATGAAAGCATCCTGGATTCGGATGGGTACAACTCCTGCTGATCGTGAGAGGTCAGTCGTCTTGAATGCGTCTACTGGGGCCAGGTTGAGGGCTGCCAGGCTGACAATCAGGAGGGCGAAGTCTGCCAGTTTTAGACTTGTCTTGTGGCGGATCTTTGGGTTGTTTCGCCTTCGGCGGAGGTGTTCGTTCATCTGAAACAGAATTATCATTAGTTTTGTTCACTTTACGTGGTCGCTTAATGCGATTGGGATGAATCTTGAAGGGGCGTTTCTGGATCGCTCTTGAATTTGTCGCTAGATTGGTGTTCTTATCATATTTCACTTTGAAATATTTCGGCTTATTCTTCTTATTGAACGTCGTCTTGATGTACGGTTCATCCGGAATTTCAATCTCTTTTTCACGGTCTTGATTTACTTTTGTTGTTCTTGTCTCTTTCTCAGTTATTATTTTTCCTTTAACGAAATTGTGAATTGTTTTCAGTTTATCCAGATAATCATTCGTTCGTTCCTCTGTTACTAACGTATTAGCCAAATCATTCATATATGGATTCTTCGAAACTCCATATGTAATCTCCATGGGTGTTAGTTTTAGATTGGAATTAAGCGTGTAGTTGGAGTTGAGTTGTCCGTGTAGGGTTGTAGAACCACAGATAAAGAGTTGAAACTCACGTTTTTCGGCACTCGAGAACGTAGGTCGCGAAAAAGTTAATTGAACTTTTACCGAAAAAACTTCTGTAGTCCCTGTGCATCGGGCGCCAGATAAGATAAACGAACGCGCAACTCACTTTTTAAAAAGATTTATTTAATGAATAAAACACATACATAATGGCAGCATGACTATTGGTAACGGAATGACACGAGAAATAATCTTACAGAGGTTTAAATACTAGTACAAAGTGCTTACTCTACAGTTCCTAAATCTATTGTCTTTTATATATATAACTATTGATAAGCTCTATCAACTGACACAAGTCCCATATCTGTAAAAATTTCAGGAGCTTCGTCCCATCTATGCAAAGTTTGATTTTAGGTCCTCAATTATCAGTCTTCAGATACAATTCAAACAAAAAAAAAATCAAGTGGAAAGGATTGAACATGAAAAAATCTCCATAACTAATGTTCAATAACATATTTTTTTCACCTACAAAATGAAAATAAGCACGAAATTCGAGAAAATGTTATTATTCAATTGTAAACTGTTGATTCTATTGAATCTTTCAATGTCTTCAGCATTATTGTCCTGCCACCAACTGATTCAGATCTTTGAATAGTAGACTTGAGATGCACGTGAACACTGATCAATTTTTATAATGGTAAGGAAAGTTGTGTGAGTGCGCCACACCAGATTTCATCTGTAGAACAGCTGTTTTGATGACTTCAAAAATAATCATCAAATTTCACGAATTTATATAAAAGAAAATGTACTCTGGAAAAACAATGTATACTATAGTATGATCCTAGTTTTTTTTTCTGAATTATGTAACCACCAATCATAATTATTATGTTATTCCCCTAAATTATTCTCATTTAAGAATGAGACTTAAAAAAAATCAATGAGCAAGAAAAGTGTGTGAGTGTGTATCACACTAGATTTTTATTGCTATGAATCAATTCAACCCAATTCGATAATCAAATTTATCTATTTGTGATCAAAGTTCAACTACAAGACCCCAACTAATCATGCCTTTCTCCAAAAAGACTCCATAGCCTAAAATGGATTAACTTAACATAATCATAGGTAATTGATTAGAATTGGAACTGGAATATGACAACGCATTATTGTCCTGCCACCAACTGATTCAGATCTTTGAATGGTAGACTTCAGATGCACGTGAACACTAATCAATTTTCATAATGACAAGGAAAGTTGTGTGAGTGCGCCACACCAGATTTCATCTGTAGAACAGCTGTTTTGATGACTTCAAAAATAATCATCAAATTTCACGAATTCATATAAAAGAAAATCTACTCTGGAAAAACAATGTATACAATAGTATGATCCTAGTTTTTTTTCTGAATTATGTAACAACCAATCATAATTATGTTATTCCCCTAAATTATTCTCATTTAAGAATGAGACAAAAAGTTCAATGAGCAAGAAAAGTTGTGTGTGAGTGTATCACACTAGATTTTTATTGCTATGAATCAATTCATCCCAATCTGATAATCAAATTTATTCATTCGTGATCAAATGAATCAACTACAAGACTCCAACTAATCATGCCTTTCTCCAAAAGACTCCATAGCCTAAAATAGATTTAACTTAACATAATCATAGGTAATTGATTAGAATCGGAACTGGAATACGACAACAACAAAGCTAAAGCTAAAAACTAAAGCTAGCATTGGTCGTAAACATCCGAGCCCTCATGAAGTTATTGGAGTGCTAAAAATTTCCAACCTGACCTAGGTGTACTAAGAGGAGCATGACGTGGTTCCAACTCTGAAAAGTCTAGAGACTTTTTGATAACACACTTATCTATAAGACAGTGGTAGTGATAGGATAAGTAGTTAGGTGTCAGCTTGCTGGGAGGAGAATAATGAGTATGATGATGATGAGTGGGAGGAAGTTTTTTTATAAAACATCAAAAACTGATAGAATCTTTCCATGTGTTAGTGTATTAAGTACTCATTGCATGTATATATGAGTGTGTGCACATGGTCTTCCATAGATGGAAACAAACTTTATTAGTAATGATTCTAGATGTGTGAATATTATGTTGGATGTCATGAACCTGTTCAAGTGTTCAATCCTGTCTAATTTGAATTGATTATATATTTCTTCATCCATTTTCTCTCTCTCTACATGTATAGCTTTCTTCAAAGCTACGCGGTTTGATCAACTTAATTGACTACTGAGTAAGAACATCTCATCACCACTCACTCTATTCTCTCACACTCTCAATCTCTCTCTCTGCTCATGGTAATTTTTAATACATCATGCTCTCTTTTTTCATCTTCTCTGCATATTCAACTCACTCCTACTCTTCTTTACTTCCTCCTCCTCCACCTCCTCCTCCTCCTCTCCTCCTCCTCCTCTCCTCCTCCTCCTCCTCCTCCTCCTCCTCATCCTCCTTCTCATAACACATACAGAATGTTATGTCAGAAAAAGTACTAGAATCGAGTCATCAATCATTTCCTATGATCGATGGAAACTGTTTCAAGTGACTCATGAGTTTCAAGGATGTAAAATAAAGATAACTTTTTCCTTGGTCATATTATCATTACTTTTTTTATTGATTTGGAGATAATTGATAACATAAGGGTTCAGTCCCCATTTTTATCTCCCCCCCATTTGATTTGAAAAAGTCCCATTCTGATGGGTATGTGCTATGGTATACTGCATTTTTATGAAGGATATCACATTAGTATAGGAATGAAATATAAGCAATTGGAGGGAAAGTTTAAGTCAGTAGGGTTCAAGAGTATATTTTGAAAGTCGAATGGTAGTGAGTATTTCAGTGTGTAGAAAGAAAACTTACTGTACTTTAGGATTCGTGGAGGAAAGTTCTATAGTTTATATGAAAACTCTTCAATTTATGTTTCTTCATTAAGATAGAATTGTCGATTAGTGAGGGTAGAATTCATAATTATTTCTTTGGACTTTGGACTTAAATATCATAACTAACTAAACAGCTAGACTCCTTCAGTTAGCAATATTGTTATTTTACAGCTACCGGTAAGCAAAAAAAAAGCTTCTTATCTATTATAGAAAATTTGTTGTCTTACCATGAGTGTTGTTGTTTCATAGCTAAAAAATACAATCCTGCTTGATAACATCATTAAAACTAGCAATAGAGAATATAAGGGTTTTGAATATTCATAAACCTTATTATACGCTATTTTGATGGAATGGAGAAGAAACTGGATAAGATAAAAAAATTGCTCTCTCAAGCATCATAAAGCCAGGTCATTGACCTCACTTCACAGACATGTTTGAACATGTTTGAACTTTACTTGTAGATCTAAACATGACTGTAAAGTGAGGTCAATGACCTGGCTTTCTGATGCTTGAGAGAGCAATTAGAGCGAGGGGGGATTACCTTTAAGAGAGAGATGATTATCTCAGTTAGGATTCAGTCCTTGTGTAGTGAACATCGGTGCGTTTGTGCTCTTAATTAGTACAGTATTTTTATCTGTTTTCTACAATACACTTGTTAGAGAAGAGATCATTGGAGAGGTCATCATAGATGTGATCACAAAGATCTTTAGAGAGGTCATCAAATAAGACATCAAAAGAGGATATCGAAGATATTATTGAAAAAAAAAAGACATCCAGGAGATCATTGAAGAGGAGATCGAAGAAATAATTGAGAAGAATATCATAGAGATCAAAGAAGATCATAGAGATTAAGAGGAGATCAAAGAAATAATTGAGAAGAATATCATAGAGATCAATCATCAAAGGGATCATTGGAGAGGTCATCAGAGAGGTGATCAAAAAGGTCTTTGGAGAAGTCATCAAAGAGGACATCAAATATATTATTGAAAAAAAAGGAGATCAGTGAAGAGGAGATCATCAAAGGGATCATAGGAGAGGTCATCGAAGAGATCATCAAGGAGACTATTGAAGAAGTCATTGGTTCGTGAAAATTCTTACTCTCATATAACATATTGACATTATACAATTGCATTATTCAATTATATTCATTTCATGAGGTGTGAAATTTGTGGTCGTGAATTCTCACGTTTATTCAATTTGAAAAGACATGTTTCAAAATGTGAAAAGGAATTTGATTCTGCTGTAAATCATATTTGTAAATATTGTTGTAATTCTTTTAAATCAATTCCATCACGAAACTTTCATGAGATCATCTGCTCTAAATTCTTAGATGATAAAGACTTAGACTGTGCTTTGAACATTATTTGTGTGAAATGTGGTAAAGTTTTTCAAAGATCAGACATAAGAAAAAAGCATGAAAATAAATGCAATGAAAATTTTGAAGTTTCATGCTCTCATTGTGGATGTAACTTCATCAATTTACACAATTTGCTCAAGCATCATAAAACTTGTGAATCAGAAATCATACCATCAAAACGGCTAAGAGTTGAGCCAAAATTAGATGCATTACTTGCAATGCAACCATCCTTGGAAGGTGTTAATGAATATGAGACTGCATTTGAAGGTCGGCTTAAATCATACTTCATTCGACAAGATGTCAATCATGACTTACCTCTTTTTCTACAATCTGTGAGAGATAAAATAACTACAAGATTGAATATGTCATTGTCTTTGAAAGGTGCAGTTAAGTTCAATATACTAGTTGATTGTAGAATGATAAATCAAATGGATGAAGAGATGAATGTATCATTTAAAACAAAAAATTATCCTATTTTTGCAGATAGTAATATAGATAAAATTCTAATGTTAGGATTTGATAAATTGAATTCTGAGTTGAGTGAAGAGTACTTATGTACTTAGTACTTAGTACTTATGTACCACTTCCCAAAGTGATTAACAACAGGAAAGCATGTATCAATGTCCAAAATTTTGATAATAGATGCTTCGAGTATGCAATTTTATCTAAACTGATAGATACAAAACCTCATCGAGTATCAAGTTACAGTAATGTCAATCATACATATGACTTCACTTGTGTATCTTTCCCCACACCATTGAATGAAGTTAAAAAATTTGAGAAAGTGAATCGAATGACAATCAACATATTCGGCTTAGATGAGAAGAACAAGGTCTATCCTCTGAAAGTTGTTGATGAAGAACTTGAAGATCATAGAGATATTCTATTGATTTCCAATAATGATGGTATCAGTCACTATGTATATATAAAAAACTTTGAAAAATTGGTTCGTTATCAAATTACAAAACGTAAAGATAGCATATCAATATGCAAGCGGTGCTTCAGCCATTTTGATGATCGGTATGGAGTGTTAAAAGAAGAAAAGCTGAGGGAGCATTTGAAAATGTGTGTTGCTAATAATCCTATAAGAGTTGTGCTACCAGATGATAAACCATTCGTGAAGTTTGAGCATGTTGAGAGAGGTCTGCGAGTACCTTTTGTTGTTTACTGTGATTTTGAAAGTATTTTAAAGCCCGTACAAGGCTGTACACCAGATATCGCTGCATCATACACAGTACAAGTACATAAACATGAGGCTATGAGCATCTGTGTCTATTTGAAACAAACAATACAGTATGATAATTTACCCTCAGAGCCATTCATATACAGGGGTAGGGATGCTGCTAAGGTGTTACTTAAATATTTGAAGGAATTGGCTGAAGAAATAACAGAAATATATAAAACTAACAATCCAATGAATGGAATGAGTTCTGAAGAACTTGCTGCATACAATTCGGCAGATACTTGTTATATGTGTGATAAACATTTCAGTGTAGATGATGTGAAAGTTAGAGATCACTGTCATATGACAGGAAATTACCGAGGGGCAGCACATAGTAGCTGCAATTTAAAGTATCAAGTCCCCCACTTCCTCCCTGTATTATTTCACAACCTTAGTGGATATGATAGTCACTTTATTGTGAGGGAGTTGGGTTATGATGAGAAGCAGATCGATATAATTCCCAACTCAGAAGAAAAATATATATCATTTTCAAAGACAATCAATAAATTCATGAAATTACGGTTTCTAGATTCATTTCGTTTCATGCCAAGTAGCTTGGATAGTCTGGCTAGGAATCTCCCCAAACTTGAAGAGATCCCAAAGTTTATCCAACCTCAACATATTCCTCTACTAACAAGAAAAGGTGTATTTCCATATGAGTATATAACAAGTTGGGATAAATTGAATGAAACATCTCTCCCACCAAAAGCTGCATTTTATTCAAATCTTAATAAGACAGCAATTACTGATGAAGATTATTTACATGCAATAAATGTATGGAATACCTTTGGGTTCAAAAATCTTGGTGAATATAGTGACCATTATGCAAAAACTGATGTATTATTGTTGGCTGATATTTTTGAGAATTTTAGGGATATTACCATGAAAACACACAAGTTGGATCCATGTCATTATTACACTTTACCTGGTCTATCTTGGGATGCCATGTTAAGATTCACAGGTATTGAACTTGAACTTCTTACAGACTATGAGAAGTTCATGATGATTGAGAAGGGGATAAGGGGAGGATTGTGTCAAGTTTCACATCTACATATCAAGGCCAACAATAAATTTATGAAAACATTTGACTCCACAGCTGAGAGTGTTTTCATTGCCTTTGTAGATTGTAATAACCTATATGGCCTTGCCATGTCAAAACCCCTTCCATTTGGGGATTTTCAGTGGATTAATTTGAGTATGAATGATCTACTTGAAGCAAAAGAAGGAGATGAATATGGCTATATTCTTGAGGTTGATGTATCATATCCAAGTTCACTACATGTAGATCATTGTGATCTCCCATTTCTCCCTGAGCAAATATCTATTGGAATTGATCAAAAAAAGTTATGTGCTCATGTGAATAGCAGGAAGCAATATATAGTTCACTATATTGCTTTAAAACAGGCAGTTGAACATGGCCTTATTGTTGAGAAAATTCACTGTGCATTGAGATTCAAACAGTCATGCTGGCTGCAGCCATACATTGAACATAACACAAGACTTTGTACTTGCTCTAAAAATGCTTTTGAGAAGGATATGTACAAATTATATATTAATTCAGTCTATGGTAAGACAATGGAGAATGTTCGTGAGAGATTTAATATGCAAATAGTGTGCAGTGATAGAAAGATGGAAAAAATGATTAGAAAGCCTGAGTTCATTGATAGAACAATTTTTAGTGAGAATTTGGTAGCTATTCATCTAAAGAAGAAAAAAATAGTGTTAGACAAACCAATATACATAGGTCAAGCTGTATTGGATATTTCAAAAACAGTGATGTATAACTTCCATTACAATGAAATGATACCAAAATATGGCAATGAGAACATTAAACTAGCATATACTGATACAGATAGTTTACTATATAAAATAGTTACTGATGATTCATATGATGATATATATAACATGATTGAGCACTTTGACACATCTGATTATCCCATTGACCATCCTTGCTATTCACCAGTGAATAAAAAAGTATTGGGAAAGTTCAAGGATGAGGTAAATAGTAAGATAATCTTGGAATTTGTGGGTCTTCGTGCAAAAATGTATTCCATAAGAATGAATGACCATGAAATAAAAAAAGCAAAAGGTGTTCAGTCAGCTGCATTAAATAAATATATTACATTTGATGATTATTTGAATTGTCTCAGCTTGAATAATGACCATAGACTGATAAATACCTGCATCAGATCTAAAGAGCATCATGTCTATACAGTGGATATAAATAAAAAAGCTCTTTGTTCCAAAGATGATAAGAGAATAGTATTAGAGGATGGAATATCCACATTACCAATTGGATACAAGAATTAAAGTTAAAAAAAAATATTCTAAGAATCTCAATAAAACTTAAAGTACCCACCTTAAGAATATCAAATACCAGAATTTAGTATGGGGAATAAAAAAAATTTTTAATAGGGGAATTTTAAATAGGAAATTTTTTTATGGTTTTGGTAAGAGCAGCTGCACCTGTTCTTAGCACACCTGTCATCGCCTGTTTTTTTTGGGGAGAAAATCATGGTGGGAGGCTTCCTGCTCTCCTATTGGTTGGGGAAGGAGTCATGGTGAGAGACAAAATGACTGAGACTGGGTTTGGGGAAGGTTAGGTTAGGTTAGGTTAGGTTAGGTTGCTCATCACTGGTGGGGCCAGACAAAATGACTGAGACTAGGTTTGGGGGAGGTTAGGTTAGGTTAGGTTAGGTTAAATTGGGCTGCTCATTGCTGGTGGGCCCAGAATCCTCCTTTTATACCTACTGTTTTAGGATGGTTATGAATTGTCTTGTCTTTTCAATAGGAACTGTAAATTAATAGAACTAAAAACTTAAACACAAAATGTATTCTCCTTGATTTGGTATAAATAAACGTTTTTAAATTTTCTTCAAAATCCAGTTTCTTTGTAACTTCATTTTCAATTGAGAGTATCACGAGTGAATATTGAGCCTTTCTTGTGCCATTGTGGAGACATCCAGTCAGATGACCACCTCCTAAAGTGCCGTCTTGCACCAGCATGCAATCGACAAGACCTCTTTAATTTTAATGACGAAGCTGCTATAACAGTGGATTACTATTCTAATTTAGGCATATAATACAAGTATAATCACCTGACACGAATGAACGAACGAAGAGTGCAAATACATTTTAATGGGTTTGACTTTGCTAAAACTACGTTCTGCACTAGCCACGGGAATTGTCAGGAAATTGAATTGTGCAACCCACAAGTTTGTGAAAATGTCTTTGCTGTTGAACTTTATAAATTAAACTCAACACTTTGCTCGCTATAAGCAAATTGGAGAGGATAAAAATGTTTAGAAGGAGAAAACAATAGCCTATTCTCTAATTCGGAGAATTTTCTGGTGCCTCTACTTGAGTACCGTACATGAACATGAGATCAGCAAACATCACATGCTCCTGTTTCCAAAGAAATCGCTTTAGACAACAAATACCATAGTAATCTGTAACTTATTATTTTACATTGATCTACTACTATGCAGATAATATAATCAGGTGCTTTCTGACAGTCAAAATACAACACAATGTACTCCGCGCAATCAACTACGCCCACTCACATTGCACGCAGGCGTCAGGCGAACAACCAGTGAACAGTATATTTATTATTTAGGAGAAGATTGGAGATGATTCAATGTCACAAGCTGTTAAAATCAAGAGAAGTGTGAAAACAATAGATTATTTTTAAATTCGGAGAATTTTCTGGTGTCTCTGCTATCTTTTTAATGTTAATTGAGCAACTTTGTAAGTATTTTTCTCAAAAAGCACATAACTTTCAAGTCCCATCGACATTCCCCACGATTAATAAAGTATTTTTTTTCAATTTTTTTAAAATTCAATACTTTTGAACTCCTAGATCTTCCAGAATGTTCCATAATGTGAGGGCATATCGGTTTGGAGATAGAGAACTCTCATTCGATACTATGAGAAGGGATATTCGTAGAAAGAATGAATAGATTTAATTTGACAACATTTGAGAGGATGAATGGCTTCAAAGGTTTTCTACTGGAGGTTCTTCATTCAAAGTTTTAATATCTCAACAATATTATAAAGTTGAAAAAAGGTACTGAATGTAGCCTTTTTCTTCTAGTAATACTTTGAATGATAATATAGGCCTATAGTTTTTCAATCACTGTTTTAAAATCATAATAATTAGGCTTGGCTTGAATATTAAAGTAGTTATCTTGAGCTTTCTCGTTATTCATTAAGTTGTACGCATTTGAGCTGTTTCCTATGTTCAATGTGATATTCTTCTGCAAACTCAACCAATATCTATCCTCTCAAAACTCATTCTAATACCAATATCAATGCAGAAGACATAATGAAGAAAGAGCTACTATTAATTTGATAAAAATAAAATCAAGAGCGGTTCAGAGAATAAAGGTTGTTAGTGCAGGGCATACCATCAGAAGGAGAATGTACATGATCAATGGATGAAGATGGTAAGCGCACCACTTTCCTTGCTTATGATATTTTATTATATGTTATTTCATGATTTTGTTCGTTTTGAACAATTAATTGGATTGATGAACAATTAAATTTAATAAAAACTTAAGTTTTCGATAAAAACTTTGTATTCAAAATTATTTCTCAGTGACCAAGGCACAATCTAGAAACATAATTGTTATCACATATACATCACTCACACTCCATGTGGTAGCAAGCCTCAATATGAAACAAAAGAGAGTATGGGGTGATAGTATAACACTCACATTATAAATGCATAATAGAATGAATAGATTCAATTTGAAAAAATATCTTCAAATATGCCCAACTAATATCTCTCCGGTTATAGAATAATAATGTGGAGATTGAAAATGATTGGAATTCACCACACATTATCCTGTTTTAAGTGTATGAAAGTTTAATGTCTAGAATAGAATTGCCCTCCGAGTTGGTTGAAGATATTATTGTCTTTCTTTCGTAGTCTTTCAAACATGCATTCAACCGATCACTCGTTTTATAGAATAATTATCAAGTTTATTTGAAGGAATACTTTTCAATGTATGATTCATTTTCATTGAATATATTATCATTGGATCATGAAGAGTTGATTCTCCCTTTCATGAATAAATAAAGAATGAGAGTTTTAAAATAAGAGAACAATTATCAATTGAGAACTCCTCTCACAAATAACAAATCGAGAATGAGAGTTTTACAATAGAATGAGAGTTTTACAATAAGAGAACAATTATCAATTGAGAACTCCTCTTACAAATAACAAATTGAAAGTATGTGTTTCATAATACGAGAGTATATGTATCCAATACAATTCTCAATTATTTTGAATTCCTCACGCGGTATGCATGCTTTAATATATTATATTCGCTCTTATATTTTATTGTAGTTTCCAATTAGAGAGATTCAACCAGAAAACTATTCCCTGATCAAGTATGTGAAAGCCATAATTTTCCTGAAAAAAGATATCCTTCTAAGGGATTAGTCAGATGTTCTATTGATTCTACATAATATAATATACAGTACACAGACAAGATAAAGGATTTTTATAGAAACAATATTATAGTACAATCAATGTTTTCACGTTTTCAAATCCTTATTTAATGATCGATTTCATTTGCATTGAGTAATTGAATTACAAAAGAGCCAGGGAAAGCATGTTAATTTTCAATAAGAAAGCAACAGGTATTCGATGTGCAGGCTCTTACAAAATCGATCATTCTGTAAGATCCAGCTGTCCAAAACTATTAAATTTCTAGAAAAATTTAAGATAAATATTGTATGAATCGTAGGAGATGTCGATAGGACTTGAAAGTTATTTACTTTTGGAGAAAAAGACTCACAAAGTTGCTCAATTTAACATTGAAAAGATAGGAAGAATAGATATTTAGAGCATCAATGACATCACACCGATCATCTGAATCTGATCATTAATAGATCGAGATGCGCGTGGCCAATACCCTATTCTAGGTACCTCGGGTACGTAAGCCTATGTTGTCAGAAGAATTAAGATTAATGTACCCTATTTATGTTTATGTTTTTGAAGGGACGGATCCAAGGATCCAAAGTTTTAAACTTCATAGGTACCTTATTCAGAAGAGTGGATGCATTAAAAAAACAACTCTGAAAGATATTCCTAGTACTTGATAATTTCATGTTCATCAAGCCTTCAATAACTGCAAGAGATATGCTGTATGTTTCATACTTTCCGTAGAGAAATTATGTACAATAAAAAACTAATTCAATAATTATGGTGTATTGTAATTGATTAAAAGAACTCAAGAAATTTGTGTTCATGTTTCACGAGTCACAAGTATATTGATTTACAAAATTTAATTATTTGAGTATGTAATAAAGATTATATCATGGAACTTTTGTGAGTACTGACATACGGTAGATGCTTACGAGCTTATACTAGGTTTTAATGAATTATAATAACTTATACAGGTTTTTGATGAGGATTTTAATGTCAAGTATATTAAAAAATAATGTATTCATACATGATCTTGCAAAATAATAATCATAATAATATCATGTTGATCAGATATGAATGACTGCAAAAAGTTGTAGAAAATGTCTCATACTTCTGTAAATAGAATAAATTAGCACATCTCATAACACTTGAAACATACGATACTTGGAGCATTCAAAAAATAATATGTTGGGCTTTTGTTGAGCCTAGAATATCAATTTATTGATTCGATCAATTGATACTTTCATGATTACCTTGCTGATGAGAGGAACCAATGACCATGATACTATTTTTTATTATTCAAGGAGAGGATTCTTCTATACAATTTGGGACTAGATAAGTTCTACTTTCAATAACCAAAAAACAAAGCATGGTAACCTTTGAAGATAGAATATTAGAATGAGATATTATATTTCTTTGAAAGATCATAATTAGGCAGTTGTTGAACATAAGTGTTTGGTAAGGCATCAAATTATTGAGAAATTTATTGATCATTCACAAAAATTGATTTATTTATTTTTCCTGAGGCTTTATTTTGACTTAAATGTCAATAGATTAGAAATGGTGATCAAATTTCGACTTCTTTCTGGGCACTCTGTAATTCGCTGTACTCAGAAACCGTTTCAAACCTATATTAAATCAGACTTATCAAGGATGCCTCAATTGAAAGATCATTTCCAGCCCTTTCCGAACTTTTTATTCATGTGAAGATTTCTGCGCGACAGCCAAGACGACAAACCTCTCCTCTAACCCCAACCATTCTTGAGTGAAACGAATGAAAAAGGCTTATTTTAAATATCAGCTGCAACATAGATAACAATAATGAAGTTGTTCAGATTAGCACTGAACTTCTCTTAAGGCCCCCTTCCATGACAGAGCCAACGGAGCCAAATACACAGAACATATCCTCCGATTGGCTGATTCGCATCAACAGCTGTTTCTTAGCCAATTGGAGGAAATGTTCTGTGGATTTGGCTCTGTCGTGAGTGTGGGCCTTTAGAGAAGTTTTATTCCGTTATAAATCATCATCAATGTTACAAATCTCAATAGCTTCTTCCTCTATACATATATATATATATATATATATATATAATATATATATATATAATATATATTTATATATATTATATTTATAAATAAAAATATATATAATAAAATATATTTATATATATTTATATATATATATATTTATATATATATATATATATATATAATATATATTTATATAAATATTTATAATATTTAAATAAGAATAAGAATAGAATAAGAATAAGAATTTTATTTGCCATTAAACATATAAACATCAATGCAATAGGCTTCGTCAAAATATAAATTTGAAATACATATTACAATATAATATATAACATGAAAACTAATTATAGCTCACAGTCTAGCAATACTACTAATATCACAGTCTAGAAATTCTCTTAAGTTATAAAATGGATTCTTTTTCAGCCAATTCTTTACCACTAATTTAAAGCTTTTTTCTTGCAAATTTCTTATTGCTATGGGGATTTTATTAAACATTACATGCCTCTGATACATATGACTCCTATGAGTTCTAGACAATCTTACATAGGGTGTGAGAAGGTCACCGTTTTGTCTGGTATTGTAATTATGGTTATCACTATTTTGAAGATAATTTCCCAAATTGTTTCTCACCTGGATTAGATTGTAGTAAATATACAATGAAGTCACAGTCATTATACCGAATTTAATAAAACTCTCTCTACAGGAATCTCTTTGCTGCAGGTTAGCAATAATTCTGATGACTTTTTTCTGTAGTATTAACACCCTTCCTGCATTGCTGCTGTTCCCCCACAGCATAACTCCATAACTGATGAGTGAGTGGAACAGGCCAAAATAGGTCATCAGTAGTGTTTGAGTACCTACGCAATATTTTAACTTCCTTATAAGATAGACTACTCTTGAAATTTTCCTGCATACAAACTCCACTTGCTCTTTCCATGTTAACTTATTATCTAAATATAAACCTAACAATTTGACTGATCTATTCTCACAAACATTGTTCGCCAATGAAAAATATATATTCTCAGTCTTATCATTATTAATTGCTAATCTATTAGATTCAAACCAGGCCGTAGACAATTGGATACTCTCTATCAACCTTGCTGTAACTTCTTCCTGTCTTTTTTGAGAGCACATCAATGATGTGTCGTCTGCATACAGTATTGGTAGACAATTATTAGATGATACACTACAATGAAAGTCATTCATGAATATTAGAAATAGGAATGGGCCAATATCGACCCTTGAGGTACTCCTGCTATCACCTTTACAACTTCTGACTTCTTACTGTTTATAATTACAACTTGTCTCCTATTCTGCAGATAAGACATGATTACATTTAGCTCACTGCCCAAGATACCATAGTGGCGTAATTTATTCTCTAGAATAGTGTGTGATATGGAGTCGAATGCTTTTTGTAAATCTATTAGACACACACCTGCAATTAACTTATTCTCAAATGCTTCTAATATCCTATTAACAACAGTCTCAACGGCTGTTATGGTAGAATGTTTCGGTCGGTAACCATATTGATGTTCATAGAGTAAGTCATTGGAATTAAAATAGTCGTACAATTGAACAAACATACAGGCTTCAATAATCTTACCTATTATAGGAACTAAAGCTATTGGTCTGTAACTATTAGGCTGCGTTTTATCACCTTTCTTGTAAACCGGAGTTACCTTACTGAGCTTTAAGCAATCTGGAAATTTTCCACCCATAAGAACTGAATTAATCAGAAATGTAAGAGGTGTCAGTATACCTTCTATGAAACCTTTGACAACGACATTGCTCAGGCCATAAATATCACCTGCTGATGAAGTGCTTAGATTTTTTACAATGTCAAGAACCAGCTTTGGTTCCACTTTTTTCCATTTGAAATTATTATTTTCTAAGTTCAAAGGCATTTTAAATTTATTTAACAAAATTGAATGATTCTCAGAAGGTACGTTACTAGCATTAATAGCACATGATACATTTATAAAATAATTGTTTAAAACATCTGCTGATATAGGTGGCTCTTGCTGTTTATATCCAGAAGTTGCTGACTCAGTTTTTATAATATTCCATGCCGCTTTACACAAATTTTTTGCTCTAGTAATACAGTCATCATTGGTCTTAATTTTAGAGTTTTTAATGGCTTTCCTATAATCTCTTTTAAATTTCAAGAAGTTTTGCCTATCTTCAATGTCATGACTATACTTCCATCTATTATACAAAATAATCAGCCAATTTCTCATATTTGCTATTTGAGGTGTGTACCACTTATTACAAGATTTTTTCTTAGCACTTTCAACATAAGTAATTACAGGACAACATATATTAAAATGATTCAATATTACATTCATAAAATTTTCAAAAGCTACATTCAAATTTTCATTGTAACAGTTCTGAGACCAGTTAACATTCAAAAATCTATTCTTAAGTTCTAATAATCTATCATCAGTTATTAATCGTTTGGTTACAGTCTTGTTTCGTACATTCCCAGTCTTAGAATCTTGTACAGAAATCTCCAGCCACACCCCTGCATGATCTGACAATCTTCCTTCACCCAGCAATGATACTTTACATAAATCAGGTTGAATATCAGTGATAATATTATCTAGGCAAGCTTGCCCCCTAGTGGGCAACTTATTCGCACAATAAACATTAAAAGACCTAAGAAGATTTAAAAAATCATTACAAGCCAAACTGTTAACATCCAAGATATTTACATTAAAATCTCCTGCCAATATAATAGATTTACAACATTTTGTGAGAATATATTCCAACAGATTTTCAAGATACACAAAGAAAGTCTTTACATCAGAGTTCGGAGTCCTGTATACATTTATTACAATAATAGAATTCTCAATAAGCTTGATGGCTGAAGCCTCACATAGAAAATCAGTGCAAAGATTGGCTACGTCGATAACTTCAAAAATGTTATCTTTCTTACATATATGGACGATCCCCCGTGTGACTGTGGTGGCTCTCTACAATAGAAACTAGCAAGCACGTAATTAGATGGCACATAACAATCTATTTCATCTCTCACACACCAGTGTTCACACATACATAAAACATCCACTGGTTTGTTTACAAGTTCAGCTTCTATCATACTCAATTTATTTCTGATGGATTGTATATTAATATGAAGAATAGATAATTTCAATTTATTAATAGAAATATTTCTATCAGCACCACCTTGAGATTGTTACGGTTATAAACTGGAATCTTATATGAATCACTTGTCGAAATGGCAACATCAGTCACAGTTGTGTGCATACAGGCGTAGTAATCGAATCAGACCTTCGCTCCTCTACTCTTCTAAAAAAGAATCAGTTCCTGAATTATTATGGACAGGTAAGACAGAAGATACCAACTGATCGTGAGGTGACTGTGATGAGATGTTGTGATCACCGTCGTCCATCCGGTGGGGAGTCTCGTCTCCAAGATGAAGGGCGCCAGCCGCCTCCCCAAGATCAATGCCGGGAGGCTCTTCAGCCAAAGGGGTCGAGGCTGTTGTTATGGAGTACTGGTAATCAGGGTCGGGGACTATCGCATTTCCATCGTCACAGTTTTCCATTACCTCTTTTACTTGGCGTTTTGATTGACTTTTACCATTACAAGTTCACTGAATAATTTCCTAATAAGCGCTTTCCTTTTTTCCCATAGTGTAAACCTCCTTTACTAAAGTGATACCTGTGCAATTTATCATTGAAATCACCGAATACAACATTCAATTTGCCAATGTACGAGGAGAGTCTGTTTGAGATTGAGGCATTGATGAATTCTATGTCATCATTCAGGTGAGGTTCATCATATCTGCAGACATTATAAAAATAATTATAATAAAAATTATATTATAAAAATATAAATTAATTAAATTAATTAATTAATATAAAAAAATTATATTATAAAAATAATTATAATAATTATATAAAAATATAATTATAATTTATAATTTTAATTTAATTTTATATATTTTAATTTTATAATTTTAATTTTATAATTTATAAAAATATATATAATATATATAAATATTTATATATATATATATATATATATATTATATATATATATATATATATATATAGGTTCATTCCTTAACACAAAGTTGGTCTTTTGTATAAATTTTTACAACTCATGTTGGTACGTTCGCGTAAGATGGTCCAAGCATCTTTAGTAGCTCCACAGACCTATCATGTGATGGCGTTTGTGTAATGGAGTATAATAGTTCACTCCCGTGGGTCTGAGCGTTCACACCATTTATTCAGACTGAACTTGATTTGAGGTTATGTATTGAAGTTCGCGCCGTTTCTGTTGTGCATGGAATATTTTTGTCTCGTCCTTGTCTGTCAGCTGTCTGTTGTCTGCACTCTGCAGAGTGGGAGTGATATTGTGTTTTGTGATGTTGTGATTGTGTCAAAATGTCCAAAAAGATTATTCAAGCAGTGATCAACTTTGAAAGGTAAGTCAGTTATAGAATTATAACTTGTACTTGAATTATTATAATTACTTGTACTATTTAGCTTGCTTCTTTTACAATTATTTCCTTATGAGATTTAGTAATGCTTTAAGGTTATTAACATTTTGAAACGAAATCAAGAATAAAACACATCAAAAGTAGAAATTAAAAGTAAACCGCATCACTACTCACAGAGTGTATGTAATTGAGTGATTGGAAATAAATAAATGTGACAAAAAATAAAATCGTAAATGTAATTCCTTCATTTCTATCACTACTTACAAGCTCAACTAAATCTGCACAAGAATCTTATTCTATTAGGATATATACAATAAATATATACCTGGATAGAATTGGTAAGAAGCTCATTGGCAATGAAATTCTCAATTGTATAAATAAATATTTGGATCATAAAAGTCAAGTTAGTCCTAAAATCATTCCTCTTCAGCAATGCAATTTTTCATAAATAACTCTTTTAATAGGTCTAAAGATAGGAATGGATATTTATTTATTTATTTAATCAATGAGAATTACTCAACTTACAGAAAAGTACCACAGGCTTATACGCCCAAAACGGTTCCAATTCTAATTTATACAACAGTCCAAATGTAGCTAGGTTATGTGATATGCAAACAATACCAATCCTGGGCCTAGGACTAATGATGAATAAACAGCTAATGAAACTTTTCTAAACACCATATCTTTGAATGTTCAGGGTATATCAAACAAATAAGAATATATTTCCCTCTTATTATGTTATAGAACTATAGCCTAATGCTAGGATAATTACTGTTGCTGAACACTGGTTAACAAACGATGACTGTAGCTGTCTCACAATACCTGACTATGAACTTGGGTCCTTCTATGGAAGGAAAAATTCCATTCATAGTGGAGAAGCAATTTTTTTAATTAATGGATTGAAATTAGAAGAATTAAGCATAGTAAGGAACTTTCTATAGAAATGATTTGTGAAGCTGCTGCAATTGAACTTCCAAATGAAAAAATAATTGTTTTGTCATTGTACAGACCCTATAATAATGATGTTAGTTTTTTTAACAACTCTCTATCCTGTCTTAATGATATATTATGTGCCATTTATAAATGTAACTATAATTTAATATTATGTGCTGATTTCAATGTCAACTTTAATGTAAATGATAATTTTAATAGAGATCTTTGCAATTTGTTTGAATGTTTTGGTATCCATATTTCTACAAAAATGAAATCACTAGACCAGGCACAGTGAATGAAGGCCACTGTATTGATAATGCTGTGACTGATATTCATGATAGCAGACATGTGACCCGAGTTATCAATACACATCTACTGTCAGATCATCATGCCCTACTATTTAAATCTTTAATAAATGTGAAAAATGACTCTCAAAGTTTTTCTAGTGTAAACAAAAAGCTAGATAGGTTAGTTAATTAATGATCAGAACACTTATTCATTTGTTAGGTTAATTAATTAGTATCATACACTGGAGTGTGGTGTATTTGCTTAGCCTAATGATGCGAATGATAAGTTTAAGAAGTTTTTTGATTTGTATATGTCAGCTGTTAATGCTGCTTATCCTCTTAGAGGTTTCAAAGTTAGTAAGCCTAAGCTGGATGATGGATGGTATACTGCTGATTTAATAAAGCTCAAACATAGTTGTGATGAATATTATAGCTTACTGAAATTTTTTAAGACTAATCAGTTTAGAGATAAATATAAAAGCTGTAAGAAAGAGTATAGAATTGCTATTAAGAATGCAAAAATAAATTATTTCAACAACAAAATAGAGCACTCAAAAAATAAAACTCAAGCTGCATGGAAGGTAGTTAAAATTCTTACAAATGTCAACAATGAAGCTATTGATTCACATGATGATAACAACGCTGATTCATTTAACAACTTTTTCATTGAAAAAGTTGAGGAAATTAGTGAAAATGTGCCAGTTAGTGAACATCTCAGCTCTCACTACATCAATAAGTGCAATAGGCCCAATGTACCATTTTTTTCCAACCTGTTACTGCAGATGATGTGTACCAGAAAATAAGTAGTCTTAGTAATTCAAGTTTTTTTAGATATATATGGTATTAATTCTAAGGTCTCAAAAATATCTGCCCCTTATATAAGTGAAGTTTTGAGTTACCTTTTTAATTATTGTTTAGTATACAAGGGCATTTTTCCAAGTGTATTGAAAAACGTTAAGGTAATACCTGTAGGCTACATAAAAAAGGTGATAAGAAAAACTTCAGGCCAATATTTCAGGCCAATATAATCAGGCCTTATTTCAGGCCAATAACAATTGTACCTGTGATATCCAAAGTATTTGAGGCCATAATGCAAGACCAGATCTCAAATAATTTTGAAAACTTTGGTATTTTTACTAAAAAACAATATGGTTTCAGGCCATGTAGAAATACTAGCAATGCAGTAACAAGTTTAGTAAATTAATAGTGTTGTTGATGATTTGGAGAAGGGTCTATCTGTTAGTTTTAGGTCATATGACATGTCTAAAGCTTTCGATACTGTTAAGCATAACATACTTTTTGAAAAACTTTCTTATTGTGGCTGCAATTCAAAATCAATCTATTTAAAGGACCGCAACCAGTTTGTTTACAAAGATTGTCAATTCTCTAAGGGCAGAAAGGTTCATTATGGGGTCCCTTAAGGCTCCATACTTGGATCAATACTCCCTAATATATATATTAACAACATAATTTGTAATATAGAAGGCACTGATAAAGCAGGATTTCTCTTTGCTGATGATTTCGGTCTCAAAGTTAGTTGTAAATCCGAAGCAGGTGTACAAAATTGTCTAGTTGATAGCTCTCTACTCCTTAATGATTGTTGTGCTAGTAATTATTATGTTCACCTATAATAGAAATTCAAACAATGAAGTAGAGACTGAACCTTTAAAATTTCTAGGTATTGTTCTTGATCCCAAACTTAATTGGCAACCACATATGCATAATTAATTAGTGAAAAAAATAGCAAAGGTACTGTACTTGCTGAGAAGGTTAAAGTTAACTGTAGATATTAATATATTATTAAATGTGTATTTCTCTCAAATACAAAGTTTACTGTCCTATGGTATACTATTATGGGGCTCTAGTACTCATGTCTCAAAAATATTTATACTCCAAAAGAAAGCAATTAGATTGATTTGTAATGTTGATATGAGGACCCACTGTGAACCTTTTTTCACAAAATTGGGAATATTAACTGTCTATTCTTTGTATGTATTATTTAGTGTTAGTTAAGTAATCTGGATTTTTTAAAATTAAATAGTGACTGTTGTAATATTACATTTTTTCTTGATTGGAATCGAATCTTCAATTCGAGATCTATAAAACTTTATAGTAAATATCAGAGTCATCAATATACGGACAACTTCTTGACTGAGAATTTATTATCGTAAATGATTGTGTTGCATGTTCAATGGTATCACTGAAAAAACAAACTCTGTAAACAGAGTTAACAAAATTAACAGATAATATAGAGATGATATATAAAATTTAAAATAACAGTTTCAAAATAAAGTTTTATTGAGAACAAATATAAAATGTGAATTCTAAACTTGTAATTTATAATTTTTTGGTGACATGTCTGTAACGTCGACACTGGTTTGAGGTGTCTACAAAGCTTTGCTCTGTTCCTTGTAGCTAGGATCCCTCCTTCTCTCTGAAAAATATGGCTGGCTATGTATGTTGTAATTTGGTGCTCTTTGAATATTTTTCTGTTTAAGTGAATTTATTAATGTTTTAAATTGAGTTTTAAACAGTTTATAGTGTTCTATTTTGTCTATAATTTGTTTCTTGTGTATACAAGCCTGTAGCCATTGTTTTTTCAACTACATAATTGGATAAGTATTTAGCTTGTAGTGACTTTAGATGCTTAAACGTGTAAGATATTGTTCTTTGTGTATTTGTGTAGTGTATTGCCAAAATTCATCTGAAGATTATAAGTTCATTTGCTCTGAAAACTGGATTTCTCATTCATAGGTGATAGATCCATTCATAGTTTACCAAGAATCTATTACGTTGGAGCCGATAACCTTCCTTAGGTTAATAGGTGAAAATTTGCTATCCAACCGATTTAGGAGAAATTGGTAGCACGGCAAATGGTACGCCCTGGTGTGGGACTCAAACTACAAAATATATCCCTGGTTGTAAAAATTATTGGTAGGATAGATATCTTGATGAATTATGAATGGGAGATGCTGCTGAGTGGGAAATCGGTTCGAGAAAGTTCAGGTTCTAATGAGTAAATATTTTTTACGCAGTAGCAAGATGGAGAACAATGAAAATAATGAAGTTTTATACAGTGAAAACATTCAAAACTTAGATGAAGAATCACAAGATTTAGACCTAACCTTAAACAATGACTCAAACGATAGTGTAGCTGTAAGTGAAAACGTTTCAAATGTAACAAGACATGAGAAAGTAGTAGAAATATCAAATGAAACAAGTATGGTAGGAGCTAAAAATGATATAAATCTTATAGCATTCCTAACACAAAGATTTGATAATTTGAAACAAGAGCAAAATGCTAGGTTTGATGAGCAAAATGCTAGGTTTGATGATATGAAGCAAGAATTTGCTAGCATAAGACTAGATCAGGTTAGTACAAAGCGGGAAATAAAAGAGATAAATGACACATTAAGTAAAAACCACAAAGAAATAGGTCATCTACAGCAGAAAACTAATGATCTTGAAACATCAATGTTAGATGTCGAAAAATCAATGCAAAATAAAATCATTCAAGTTTCTGATAGGGTCAATGAGGTTAATGAAAGAGTAAATAAAAATAAGATCATAGTTGAGTAACAAAATATGACACAAAATGCTATCAATGCAGAAAATAATGAAAGTATTAAGCATGTTGAAAAAGAGGTTGTAGAATTAAACGAAAAAGTAGACAAGGAAATCAAGGTATTATCCTCTTTGAAAATAGATTGTCAAGAAAATACAGCTGCTATGGGGTGGTACAAGTTATTCGCTCCGCAAACTGTTCAACTTACAATCTGTTCGCTTGACAATCTGTGCGCACTAGTAGATAAAGGTCACGTGATGGCATTATGTGCGCACGATACTTTGAGTGACGTCATCGACTGTAGCGCTACCTACTGCTTTAATATTTATTATTACCAACTTCGTCTCTCTAATAATTCTATATATTACTATAGCAGCTTCTCTTTGTCTCAGAAACAGAGTAACGGCCAGCAACAGTCACATTTATAACATAGTTATTCAAAAGTATTTTTTGAGTATCTATAGTGAGGTCCACGTTATAATGGTAGTGTACGATTTGCAATGGTGTTGCTATCCTTGTCTATCGTTCAACAAATGTGAAAGAGTTTGGGGTTACATTTTATTATTTAATAATGTTTTTTTTTAGGATAGGTTAGGTTTTTGCTTTAAAATTGCAATATGCTAGAAGGGGCTAGGGTCTAGGTAGAGTTATGTTTTTTGATGTTTCAAAGGTGAAAGGATAGGTTAGGGGGTCAGGATTTTGCTTTGAACCACATGTTTGTGAACATGTTCATGAAATGAACCACATGTTTGTGAACATGTTCATGAAATGAACCAAATGTTTGTGAACATGTTCATGGAATGAGCCACATGTTTGTGAACATGTTCATGAAATGAACCACATGTTTGTGAACATGTTCATGAAATGAACCACATGTTCATGAAATGAACAACATGTTAATGTTTTGCTCTAAAGATGATGAATAAATCTAAAGTATTGAATGTGAAAGGGTTAGAGGTTAGGTTAAATTTAGGTTATATTTAATAAAGTGTTATTAGGATAGGTTAGGTTTTTGCTTTGAAATTGCAATATGCTAGAAGGGGTTAGGGTACAGTTGGAGTTAAGTTTTTTGATGTTTCAAATGTGAAAGGATAAGTTAGGGGGTTAGGATTTTGCTTTGAAATCTAAATTATTAAATGTGAAGGGACAAGGGGTTAGTGGTTAGGTTTTTTTTGGATTATATTCAATAATGTTTCATAAGGTTAGGTTAGGTTTTTGCTTTAAAATTGCAATATGCTAGAAAGGGCTAGGGCCCAGGTAGAATTATGCTTTTTGATTTTCAAAGGTGGAAAGATAGGTTAGGATTTTGCTTTGAAATTTCAATATGCTGGAAGGGATTAGAGGTTTTTCAAATAGTTATGTTTATTGATGTTTTAAATGTAAAAGGGGAGGTTGAGGGTTCGGTTTTTGTTTTGAAATGACAATATTTATGCTGACTTAGTTAGGGTATAGTGTTTTTCAACATCAGTTAAATAACAACTGTTATATTTTATTAATTACACTTTTCAAAGATACTCTTTCTTTTATAAAATAAAATGATAATATATTGATTATTATATTGAATTTAATGATAAATGATCATTGAATAGGCTAATAATATATTCATCAAATAGAATGACGATTGGCTCCAGTTACAGTGCTCGGTAACCATCATCACAAAGAACGTTACATTCAAAGAACTGACTGAATGGAACGGGAAAAACCCGTTGCTAACGCATGCGTGATACGGTGCTGTCTGAGACAGAGAGTGGTTTGTAAACATTCCAAATTCCACTTCTATGGTTAAGACGACTCGATTAGATAGTAATACAAACCACTCTCTGTCTCAGACAGCACCGTATCACGCATGCGTTAGCAACGGGTTTTTCCCGTTCAAATCAAATCAAATCAAATCAAATCAAATCACTTTTATTGTCAGAAACACTTTCACATGTTAAAACAATCGTCAAACAAACATTTACACCAATCAATATGTCTAAAGTCATAAACCACTTTTAATTATAGGTAAGTATTGAAGGCGTGCTACTTAACAAATATTGTATTAAGGCTATGCAAAGAATTCCTCAACTGAATAGAGGCATTTTTGTAGAAGAATAGCTTTGATAGATCTTTTAAATTCTTCGATTTCTAGATGCCTAGTCTCTAGAGGAAGTTTATTGAACAGTTTTATAGAAGTAAATTGCCAGTTTCTCTGAGTGCCAGTATAACGGTGTGAATCTACTCTCACGTCCTCCCTGTGTCTAGTAGAATAATTATGTACATCACTATTTATAACATATTTGCTCACATTCTTCCTCATGTAAATCAAACACACATACACATATAGTGATGGAAGAGTCAACACACCTAATCCTTGAAAGAGAGGTTTACAACTTGCAAGCGGTGGTGCATGGCAAATAATTCTAAGAGCTTTTTTTTGTAATTTAAAAAGTGTAACAGCCGTAGAGCAATTTCCCCATAGCTGGACACCATAAGCTAAGTGACTATATATGTGCGCATAATAGACACTCATTAAGACATCATGCTCGACAATATTGCTTAGTCTACGCAAAAGAAATATCCCTTTACTGAGCTTACCAGATGTATAATCTATGTGACATTTCCAGTTCAAGTTTGTGTCCAGCATAAGACCTAAGAATTTCAGAGAACCCAAGCAAGTAAACCTCGTATTGAAACTAAATTGGAGGTCACTGGTTTTTAACGAGTTGAGACTCAGATTATTGGAAGCACACCAGTCTTCAATAGTCAATGTGCTTCTCTCAAGCACTGCATTGATATGCTGTTCATCAGTACCACTGACTTTCAAGCCCAGATCATCGGCAAAAAGGAAAGAACAACTGTTTTTGCAGAAACTACTTATTGAGTTTGGCAAGTCATTGATGTATATTATAAACAACAGCGGCCCAAGTATGGAACCTTGCGGTACACCATACCTGACCACTTTGCCACTTGAGAACTCACCATTCCTAAACCCAAATTGCATTCTGTCACCAAGGTAGGAACGAATAAGATCTACTGCCGCTTTTTCAATGCCATAAAAAGAGAGTTATTACATAGAATTTCATGCTCAACTGAATCAAAAGCTTTAGTTAAATCAAAAGCTCTTAGTTTAACTTTACTTTGTTGCTCCAAGTTCTTGATAACTCCCTCTACAAGGTTCAAAACATTATCACTTGTACTTAAATTTTTCCTAAAGCCATACTGGTCTTTTGACAATATCTTATTGTTTTCGAAATAAGCGACTAGTTGCTCATGAAGGAGAATTTCAAAAACTTTAGACAATATCTCCACTATGCAAATGGGTCTATAATTTTCTATTTTCGTCCTGTCACCTTTTTTATGAACTGGTATCATTTTTACTTTCTTAAGCTCATCTGGGAATATTCCTAACTCTATGCACATATTGAAAATGTGTGTTAGAACTTTCGCTATATTTGGAGCAGCAATCTTTAAAATAACAGAGTTCAGACCATTTATATCCAAACATTTGCTGTTACTTAATTTTTTATGGTTTCAAGTACCTGCTTGACCTTGAAGCGCCTGAAACTAAACTTAGATTCGGGTTTAGACATCTGTTGAACGTAATAGTTGAAATCAAATCTACTCTTAGGAATTTCTTTACTTTGTTTGTCTATCTTATCTATGAAAAAATTGTTAATATCGTTAACTGGTAGCTCACAAGATTTTTTGGATGAAGAACTATTCCTGCAAAGGTGCCTATTCACAACTTCCCAAGCAGCCTTACTCTTATTCTTACTGTCCTGAATAACTTTACTATTAAACTCACGCTTAGCTTTCTTAATTGCCGATCTATAATAGTTTCTATGCTCATTATAAGCAATCTTCATTGTATCGCTAGGAAAATCTTTATACAAATGAAAAATCTGTTCACACTTTATTTTTAAGGTTTGTAACTCTGATGTAAACCACTTTTTACTCTCACCTTTATTTGAACATATTTTCCTAAGCTTTAATGGATAGGCCGAGTTTACCGACCGCAAAAAAAGTTCATTAAACTTTTGTATCTTCTCAGCAATATTATTCAGTTGATAAACAGCTAACCAATTTATTGACTCCAAGTGTGCAAGAAAGATATTTGTCCTATTCTCATTAATTTGTCTAATTAGAATTTTATTTCCCTCTTCATGCTCGCTAACAGCCAACATTCTTTCAACGGTTACATTTAAACTTATAGCTAAGTGATCAGACAAAGCAGTATACACAGTTTTACTTTCCCATCTGCTGTGATGAATATCTGTGGCAATATTGTCAATGCATGTACCACTAGAATGAAAATTTGGTCTCGTCGTTTCTCTAGTTGTAATACACATATTATAGCTTGACAATAAATTTAATAATTCGTTTCTATAATTAGAGTCTACATTGAAATCAGCACCTAAAATAATATTACAGTTAAAAGTAGACAGATAAATTAAAATCTCATCAAGTTTAACAAGAAATTCACTAAGATTATTTGATAAGACGCCACAAGGCCTATAAATGGATAGAACTATAATATTCAACTCTGGTAACTTTATTGCACACACTTCGCACATCATTTCCACTGACATGTTCTTTACTCTATTCAGTTCCTTAAATTCTAAATTTTCTCTTACAAAAATAGCAACGCCTCCATGAATTCTATTTGACCTTCCAAAATATGAACCAAGCTTAAAATTTTCTACATTCACAAACTTTATTTCGTCTTTCTTCATCCAATGCTCGCTAATTATAATGATATGTGTGTTATTCTCAGGTACAATCATTTCTAGGTAATCAATTTTATTTCTCAGTCCCTGAACGTTCCAGGACAAAAAGCTCACTTCATAGGACAAATTACTCTCTGTAACAATAGTGTTAATATTATTGTTATCTTCAGGGGTAGTATTTTTATAACAGTTATTGGCAAAGTCATCAGAGTTTACAAATGTACAAGCAGAGTTTACTTCCTTGTCAGTGTAGTTTAGTTTAAACATTTTCCATTGCCATTTGAAATTGTTAATGAAACACAGTCATCATCTAAAACTACCGTGTTTTTACTACATCCAACAGATATGGGGGTATCAAGATCCTGCGATAAATTATTAAAAGCTTCAGCTATGCAATTGGATATGTAACGCTTCCCTAACAGATTGAAATGTAAGCCGTGGCGGGTATGGAGTCGTCTACCAATGTTATATACATTCAGGATTTTCACATTTCTAAAGGGCTTGCACACCTCAAATATTGATCTGTTTATATTCTTTATATTGCAATTGATGATAGAATCAACAGGAAGGTCAAAACGATGAGGAATGTTAACAAGAAATACATTTGTATGTGCTAGACTCAGTAATAGTCTTTTTAGTGTTATCAGATAATCTTCTGAGCAATGCCTATCCAAATCGTTAGTTCCACCCATGAGAACAACCATGTCCTTCTCCGTTAGAGAACAACTCTCTTCTGCGCAGCTTGATGTCGCCTTGTCGAAAGTGGCCCCTGGTTTTATGACACCATCCACTGTTCCACCGGTTGCGTCGGAGACCAAGTCCACCAGGAGTCTACCATGACTGTCTGCAAATATTTTTATCCTATCAGTTGCCTTGTTTTTTCCAGTCCATTTCTTCGGAGACAATTTGCGTGTCGCAAGTCTAGCGTTCGAAGAATCCGGAGCTCCCGAACAGGAAGAAATTGAAGACTTGCTCCATGTAGTGCTCAGTTTATCAGTCTTGTTGATTTCCGTATCCGGTCGTTTCTTTGCAGGACAGTTTTTGTTTTTTGACGATGCATTATTTAATTTCTCTGCCATCTCAACTCTGTCCTCCCAACGACGTTGCCTTGCTTCTAACACTTCTAGGTGCTTCCCATTCAGTTCTTCAAGGAGTTTAGCGCAGTCTGGACATGTTATCTTGGATTTTGTTTGAGTTGACATATTTACTTGAATCTTGGCATTTATATGATCGCCATTTTCGGGCTCCAAGAGAGGACTTATATTTTCATTTAAGCTGCCCAAGTTTTCTCGAACTGTGTCGCAATATTTATCATCACTAGATACCATTTTTAAATCATTATTATGAGATTGACCTGAACTTAAATCAATGTTGCTGGCTCTTAAAAGTGAAACCATTACATTCTTATCCTCTATTTCCTTTCTCAGAGAAATTTCACTTAGTTTTAGTTTTTCAATTTCTGTTTTTAATGATTCAATTTCGCTGTCTGCCACCTCTTCGCAGTGCAATGAGTTCTCAAAATCTAATTTCCGTTTATTTTTTTCCGCTTTCAAGGCATTTAGCAACGATCGGTTTTCCTCAGCCATATTATGAATGCATACCTGCAAATCATCATTTACTTTGATGGCTGCATCATATCTGCTTAGAAGAGAGGTGATTTCGGGAACCAGGTCAATTATTGCATCATTCGAAAACTCATTACTTATAACTGAGAGGATACCATGCAAAGTAACCGCGATTTCAGCCACTTCTTTATTGATCAAGTCATTTTTAATAGTATTTATATGTTGCTGGGCCGTGCCAATTGCCTTCTCGCATCCGCTTCTTGTCCTTGTCATTTTTACCTTTTTCTAAACGAATTGAATTTTTAGACCGGAAAGAAAGAAAGGTTTTTAGAAGTGCCAAGAGAGCTGCCAAGGCAGGGATGCAAAGGAGGCTCCTGAAGAAGAGGAAGGAAAATGAAATAATGAAATGGATTGGTATATGGAATTGTAATTTGTAATAGTTTTATGTTATGATTCTATTATATATGACGACTATTCAAATGCACGACCAAAATAAGGAAACTGGGATATTAACTCGATAAACAAGATTTGAAAAGTTTACAGTTCCAAGATTTGAAAAGTTTCCGCCAGCACTTCGAATCACAATCAAATGTTTTGATTGGCTCACAGTACCTTGTTGCTATGATACGCCGGCTAACAGAAATCATTCAACAGCTGACAGCTCGAACACAAGAAAAAAGAACGGTACATAATCACAAGGAGAAATACGAATAGTCTTATCTAATCGCAAAGTGATTACTGTTTTTCGACGAAAACAGACACCTGCATACTAGCATTAACAGTCATTTCATTGAAACAGCCAAAAACTAACCTATCGAAACAGCCACCAAGACACCCTAAATCCAGCATCCAGCATCCAGGTAAGTAATAAAAACTCACTGCTAATAATGAACACCTTGACACTTTACACTCGTTAATCACAGAAAATTGAGGAAATTTATGAAACAATATACTTAGACTTTGAATCAACTACGGAGCATTTTAGGATTGATTTGAACCAGGCAGTTCAGTTCTGCCAACCATAGAAGTCTGCCGTTCCATTCAGTCAGTTCTTTGAATGTAACGAGTCGTCTTAACCATAGAAGTGGAATTCGGAATGTTTACCTGGTACAAGTTGAACTTGGAATGCTGACAACATGGCCAGCTTGATTTGTTCTGTAATTCTAGATTGATGATATTGAAATAATAGAAAATTGTTTCTATCGAAGATTCATAAATTTATTGGGATTAGAAAAAACATTCATTAGTGGATTCGCTCTTGATTATTTTTAATTTTATAATTTTTCAAACACTATTATCAAGTTGGCTTGACCGGCAAATTCAAATTTTCAGCCGGCAAATTCAAAAACTAATAAAAATTAAAACTAACAAATAATTATTATGTATATAGCTTATATTCACTGTAATAGTTGAAATCTATTGTTTGGTTCTATTTATTGATTCAATTGTAGGTTTTTCAGTTGAATAGTAATAGCTTTAAAGCCATTAAACTGTTATAACCGAATGTAGGTATTATTGGTTTCGCCGGTACAAACTGCTTTTCAGTTTAACCGCCAAGTTCAATTTCACAAAATCAAAATGTAACTTGCAGAGTCCCAGCAAACTGCATTGAATCTAATTGCATTATATTTTCTTGACCTCATGGATACCTCGAACTTTCAATAAAATTCACAATAAATTGAACAAGAATTTCGTAGTGATAAATTATCACTAATTTATTATCACTATTCGTGGAAAAGGTACATACAGCTTCTGTCTATGCTGTAGAAGGATAGAAATCACTCGAAAAGTTAAATCATTATTTAACATGCTCATCATTTTAATCATTCATTCATACATAAGGTGTCGCTATACAGAAGGGGTACCCAGTTTCTTATTTAGTATCTTCACTGCCATTCTTATCTTTCTTCCATGTTAATCTTGATCATCATATATTCGACCAACTTAGATGTAACAAAAACTATTCATTTTGTTTATCAATCAATCAAAGAAGTCTGCCACATGTGTAAAAATAATTATATTATCCTAACATAATACTTATATTATTACAACGTTTGTATCAACTCATTTTTGTTCTTAAAGATAAAAATGGTCAAACAAGGTTTTACAAATTAGAACCTACCGTAAACCGGGGTGAAGTCGGACACTTTTTCAGGTTTTTTAAATATTTAAGTGGTTTATATTAAAATGATCATTTTCATACTTGGAATATAAAATCTACTGTTCTTCCCGGTGCTTTCTATCCCATTTTCATATTTGTACACCAACCCGTTTTTTTTTTTTAAATCCCAAATTGTGTCCGGATTCACCCCATGGGTTGGGGTGAAGTCGGACACAGGTTGTTTTGCATTTATTTCCGAATTCTGATGACACTAGGGGCTATTTCGGACACATATTTTCGTTTTAAAAAAAAAACAGAAAACCCTTTAAAAATAATTAGAAGCATTTATCCATAAAATTCACTATTGAAATTTACTATAATGCAAAATCAATAATGCAAAAAATCAAAAATACAATCAGATAATATGAAGGAATGAATTGAACACAATCAGATAATATTAGTATACATTCTTAATATTTACAAAGTCTTCTAGTCTAGGGAACATGAACTTTTCTCTACGCAGTTTTTGGGTTTCAGTTTTGTTATGATTGATCCCAGTGACACAGTTTCAATGTCTGGGATATCAGGAAAACTGAAAGTAATCTCCTTTTTTCCATCCTTCTTTCTTAAAAATCGAATTTCATATTCGGTGTTCTCTGTATCAAGGATGTTTTCGATTCTTCCAACATAAACTTTGTCCCGGTTATCTTCTTGTGTCACGAATTTAACAAGGACGAAGTCACCTTCAGCCTTGTGCTCATCAGGGATGTCGACCAGCTCTTCATGGGAGGTGCCAGCATCACTTTCTTCAGACTCAGATGCAAAGATTCCTTCCTCTTCAGCCATAACAGTTTGCAGGACGTTATTGTCGGTGTCATTATTCAAACATGTTGTTGTGATGCTCTGCCCTGGATGGACAGTCACGCGTTTCCCACGACTTTTAGGAGTGTCACCTTTTCGTGTCTCCTCCAACTTTTCTCTTAGAGCATCGCACCAATTTGGTGAAGTATCATCTGCTTGCTTAGGTAGCTTCTTGAGCACCTCCTCTTTGTCTAATGGGATTAGACCAGTAGCCCTAAATCCAGCAATGATGTTCGCTCGAAGTTTGTCCCCCATGGATTCTATAGCTTCACGCAAAAGTCTGGGGAACACAGATTTTTGCACAGCACCTCTGTTCCTCTTCTTCCACTCTCCTAATGTGCTACGCCAGGCAGCTTTCATGCTTCTGAAAACTGCAACATCCAACGGCTGGAATAAGTGGGTAGAATTTGGCGGAAAGAAAACAAAATCAATGCCATTCAGCTTACACAGTCTTATAACCTCAGCTGAGAAGTGACTGGCTAGGTTGTCACCAATCAACAACTTTCTCCCCACTTTGTCACGAAAATAGACGAGGGCCACCGTGATGAACCATTCCTCGAACAGGCGCATGTCAAACCACCCACTCTTGCTACATCCATATCTCATTCCTGGGAGACCACCCTCTATCCAGGTGGGGTACAAAAATTGAGATTTGTACACAGTGAATGGTGGCAGTAGATCACCCCTCCCATTTACTGCCATCATAACACTAGTGGAGCTTTTAGAGTGGTCCATTATTCTTTCTGGACGGCGGCAGCCTCGACGCACAATTACTTTTTTGGATCCGGGGTCATCAGAAAAATTTGTTTCATCGAAGTTCACCCAATTTTCAGGTGGAATTGCAGCACTTCCTTCAGGCTCAAGAGTTTTGTCTGAGTGTTCAAAATAGCTTTTTACTGCCTCAGCATCAACTGCTGCTCTGCACCTCTTGATGTTCTCCGCGAACCTATTGGTCAGTTGGGGGTGTCTTTTTAAAAAATTCCAAGTCCAATCCTCTCCAGGCCTATTGTCTTTGAAACGCTTCACTACCCTACCCTCCCGGTTCAGAAAAGACTGCACAACATCTTTCACGTCTGCAGCGTGTAGTGGGTAACCCCACTCTGCACATACAAGGAGTCCATCCATCAAACATTGTTCATCATTGTTTGACAAAACAGGTTGTCCCCCCGGTTTACGATGCATTTGTCCTGAACGGCTTCTTTTCAGATAATCTGATAGCGTAGACCTTGGGACCCCATGTTTCTCTGCAGCTTTACGTATCGTTAGTAATCCAGTCTTCACCTCTCTTACAGCTTTTAGAAGTGATTCTTCACTATATTTCTTGTGGCCAGTTGGCCCAAGGACTGGCTTATATTTCCTTGTCATGTTGAAAACCCTTAAAAAAAAGAATTTTGTCAATGCCTGAACTACACAATATTGACATGTTGTACTCCACAAAAAATATTTTTGCCCCCCCCCCCCATTTTAAAAAAGTAGGTCACGGTACGCCTCCGTACCACTAAGCTAATAATAATGAAACATTACACTGTAACTCATTTCATCTAAACATAAAATAATGAAAAAGTTCACAATATTGGCATGTTGTACCCCCTTCAAGAAAAAGTTATTCTACTCCCCCCCTCCCAACAATAAAAGTTGATCACAGTACACCTCTGTACCGACATGCATAGAATAGGTAATAAAAATGTAGGTACACAATAATGCATTAGCTAAACATAAAATAATGAAAAACTACACAATATTGGCATGTTGTACACCCCTTCACTCATAAAACATTTTGCCCCCCCCCCAAAAAAAAAGTTTGTCACGATACCGTATCTGTACCGCAATGCATAGAATAATGAAAAATTACGTTTGTTTTGACATTTAAACTTTAAACACCATTTTACAACCATTCTTGGCATGTCCGAATTCGCCCCTGAAAAGTGTGACTTTTCAGTATTTATTATATAAAAAATACTAAAAAGTCGAAAACATAGAATGTGAAAGTTTGGTTATGTAGCTGAGAATATGTATTATCGAAGAAAAATAAGTGCAAGCTTCAACTTACTTTGATATCGATGATTTGTGGAGGTTTTGATCAATATAAATGTAAATCAATATTTTTGGCACTTCAAATTTCTATTTATTCACTCGAAATATCACGTGTGTTGGTTCTTAAAACATGTAAACAACATTCAACAGCTTACTGCCTTCTCGAGTCACCACTTTTTGAGGTTATATCGAGTGTCTAATGCCTCCAAATTCAAAATCAGTAGACGCGGGTAGCTCTGTCCGACTTCGCCACAGTAGTCCGAATTCACCCCGGTTTACGGTACTATAGGCCCCAAAACTGAAATGAACTTATGATATGATGATGTGAAAACAGTGCGTTTTTTATTTGTGGGGCCTGATATGTAAAAGTAGGCCTACAGTACCGTACTAAAAAAGGTACAGCACTACTTTGTACAAACTTGTATGACTGTGGGGACCTTTAAATGCATGACAAATGTATATATATAGGCTATGCCAATTAGGCTTTTCAATTTTCTTCCCACAAATAATGTAGGAACAATGGAAATTAACTGTTTTGAAAGGTTTGTTAAAGTGGTGCCTGTATAATGTACGAGGTACATGAATTATTTTATACTAATTTTATGTTTTATTTGCATGATTTATAATGTTGTGCTATGTTACTGCTGTAAACTGAATATTGACCAGTTGGCCTAAATAGTTTTTGTTAAAAGAACTCACCTTTTCATGTGATTTGGTTCATTAATAAGAAACAAAGATATTGTCAAATTTCACTAAAAATTTATTAAAAACTTTAAAACAGAACCATGGTTTCACGTAGTTAACCAACGCATCATCAGCTGTACTCATTAAATTGGTTCATTAAATTTTTTCCATAATTTCACTCTATTTCCTATTACTAAAGGCCCCCATTCACGGTCAAACAAGTTTGTACAAACTAATACCGCGTACTTAACAACATCACACCCCAAAACACATTGTAATATGATGTGAAATTTAGTGTTTATTCTATTTGTGGGGCCTGACAATTTAATTATGTAGGCTATTAGTTTGCGCAAACTTGTTCGATCGTGGATGGGGGCCTTTAGGCACAAATTAACATGTACCAATGATTTTGGTGATATCATTATGATCTTTCAGTCAAAATATTGCCCTATTCAATATTCACCTTCTTCTTACAAGTCAATTGACACTTTCTTGACTTTGACACGTCAATGGACTGATATTGTTTCCATCATAACAGGCTACAACTCATTATTTTCCGCATTTGGTTTTCAAAACGAATACTAAATATTATTCTACGAATATACAATTTTTGTTATATAATGGATCTTCTAGTACTCTACGCTCTAATGAATCACCACTGCAAACTGCTTGTGCACTAAAACATGATAAAATGTAGACCATCTAAATATTAATAAAAATATGAAGCATAGAAGGATTAACTAGAATAAATAAATAACATTTTAGTCCCAGGATAGTAAGAATCTACTAGGATCAGTAGGGTTTACTAGGAATGATGTGTTGAAGTGAAATAATAATTCCCAACATTAATAGAATTGAATTTATTTACAAGCATACAACATAAACAAGAACAGCTGAACAGTGACGTGGTGGTGGTATGTCACTGACATTTTGGCACTCCATATAGGCCTATGGTCCAATGCACACTGGATTGGCATTTCGCCAAGCCACTTCTGTTTGCATTCAACCATTTATGTTTGTATGTTAAAAAGTCAGCGCCACTCCAAAGCCACGTCATTTCGATGTGAATTGGGCCTATAGGCACTTATCTGTGTCGTACCAGAAGTCTTGAAGCTCAAATACTAAAATTAAACACATGGAGAACATGCTAAGGCTATGAGTCCCCCAGCTAACGCTGTATTATCTGCTCAATGGCAGGGGTATCATCGGCGCCACCCGACTCACTGTAGCTCTTTCTGCTATGTTTCTTCCATGCACTTTTGACACCAGTAGAGTTGATCTAGCCTGTTGATGTTCACAAGAGAAATGAGACGGGTGTGCTGAAAAAACAAAGGTGTTATTCGCACTACATTACTCATCAAGAATTCACTATTCAATATTAATAATTATCTAGAAGCTACAAGAAATATTGAAAGTGTTTTGGAGCTAGAAAATGATAATGGGGTGACAAAAATGCAAAAATTACATTCATCAAGAACAGACACGAAGCTGGAAAAGTTAAATCATAAGATAAGTTGTCATACCTTTCCAAGTATGGGAGTAATCTAAGAATTTCGAATCAGATGTAAAATTTGTTTTTTAACACCATCTGCAACAGAAAAAAAGTATAATTAAATAAAAAAATATCAGTTACAATCGAATCATTGAGGAAAGGTTAATATTGGTTTGATTATCACTCGGTGTTGATAAGCATATGGGCATATAAGTTAGCTTATATTCATATATATTTATATATATGATATATATAAATATATTAGCTTCTTTTTCTTATTCTTTGTGATCGTATTTCAAAATTTTTGTAGCTTCTATTACACCATCTGCAACATAAATGAAAAATAGTTATTTTGCGAACATTTTAATTGTACCACAAAGAAAAATTCATAGAATAACGTTTTCGGTGTTGATTTTAGTTTTTGTTGAGCAAACATTAAATTGAGATATATTTCTCATATTCCTTGTCATCGTATTTCAAAATGTTTGTAGCTCCTATTACACCATCTGCAACATAAATAGAAAATAGTTATTTTGCGAACATTTTAATAGTATCACAAAGATAAATTTATAGAATAACTTTTTCGGTGTTGATTTTAGTTTTTGTTGAGCAAACATTATATTGAGATATATTTCTCATATTCCTTGTCATCGTATTTCAAATGTTTGTAGTTCCTGTTACACCATCTGCAACATAAATAGAAAATAGTTATTTTGAGTACATTTTGATTGTATCACAAAGAAAAAATTATAGAATAACTTTTTCGGTGTTGATTTTAGTTTTTGTTGAGCAAACATTATATTGAGATGTATTTCTCATATTCCTTTGCATCGTATTTCAAAATGTTTGTAGCTCCTATTACACAGTTATAAAACGTGGGCAATCGATCATTGTATAAGATTTCATTGAAAGTAAGCAGCTGGAGCAATAATGGTATGAGAAACATAATAAATGTAGCACCTGAAATTGACAGCATTAGAAGTCACACTAATTTAGTTATGAGAAAATATACAAATATTTTATAGATACAATATATACAAATAATATATTACATTATAAGCACCATCATAAAACACAGGCAATCAATCATTGTATTAGATTTCCTTGAAAGTAAGCAGCTGGAACAATAATGGTATGAGAAACATAATAAATGTAGCACCTGAAATTGACAGCATTAGAAGTCACACTAATTTAGTTATGAGAAAATATACAAATAATTTATAGATACAATATATACAAATAATATAATATTACATTATAAGCACCATTATTAAACACAGGCAATCAATCATTGTATGATATTTCATTGAAAGTAAGCAGCTGGAACAATAATGGTATGAGTAACATAATAAATCTAGCAGCAAAAATTGACAGCATTAGAAGTCACACTAAGTTAGTTATGCACAGGGGGCATTGGGAGTTGGGGCATTGGGTATTGGGGTTGGGGGAGCTTTGAGTCGATCATCGTACTCAAGAATGTGTTGAAAACCAGAATTAACCCACAGTATCCATGCTTGTCGTAGGAGGCGACTAAAATAGACCTCAAGGCGACTCCAGAAGTTGCCTTCCCTTCAAACCCAAGGGATCTGCCCCATCAGGGCAGTTTCGGAGGGGCAAAAAGAAAAACCCAAGAGACCAGAGATGGGTGAAATTCCAGGCACAAATGTAGGTGAAGAGGCTAAGTCGAGGGTCACCAGGTGACCTAGAGGCAATTTGGCGACCCCTCCTACAAGAAGGACCTACAAAGAAGCCAGGAGTGGAACTCACGTAGGTCACGAGTTTGTAGGTGGATAGGCCAAGACTCACCACTGCTCAAAGAAGGCCGGCCATTTAGGCAAAACTTCTTGAGAGGTGAGGCTTTTGATCCTGCAGAGTTTCGGAGGGGCAAAGAGAAAAAACCATGAGACCAGAGATGGTTGAAACCCCAGGAACAATTGTGGGTTAAGGGGCTGAGTCAAGGGTGGCCGGGCGCCCTAGAGGCAGCTTGGCCACCCCTTCCTCAGCGGTAGGACCTTCAAAGAAGGCCAGGAGTGGAACTCACGCAGGTCACGAGGACTAATCAGTCTGAAGAGACTGCCAGGCATATCACACTGGATTGCAACAAGCAACCGGGTGATGAATGGGATGTTAGTATAGGGAGAAACTCCTGGTTCTTGTAAAGAACACAGGTATTGGTTTGTCTAACTAACATACTACTTGGGAACACTATAAGCTTCGGTTGACGTGTAGGGTTATTTGAACCTTTGGATCCTTGAATCGTCCCTTCAAAACAATGAACAATAAGTTAGTTATGAGAAAATATACAAATAATATACAGATACGATATACAAATAATATATTTCTTAATAAGCACCATTATAACCAACAATAAACAATAAGTTAGTTATGAGAAAATATACAAATAATATACAGATACGATTTACAAATAATATATTTCATTATAAGCACCATTATAAAACATAGACAATCAATCATTGTATGATATTTCATTGAAAGTAAGCAGCTGTAACAATAATGGCATGAGCAACATAATAAATGTAGCACCTGAAATTGACAGTATTGTAAGTCACACTAGTTCATGACAAGGCTTCCCTTGTCATGCTTAATTAATAGCACCTATTGAGATTTTATTACAAAGAATCTGGTAGAGAACCTCAGATCGATTGATGTTGGTTTCGATAGACTTAGTCTATTTGACTATAAACTATCAGAAATAATTGGCAACGTAAAAAATTGGATGTATTAATAGACGTGATTCTAATTTAAAAGTATGAAGTTGATTTAAAAATATCAATGCATGACTTAGTTAATATTTATTTGGTTATTAGTTAGGTAGTTGTTTATTAATTTGGTCAAAATTCATAAGTTCATTGTAATAATATATAAGACAACTAAGCAAATTAATAAAAAATGGATCAGAAGTAATGAATGAAAAGTAATATTGTTAATCATGGAGGGCCGACAGCCCTCCATGATAGGAGTATTGTGGACACTCAGATATAAGGTGGTTCATTGATTGGATTTGTCCACATTGGCACAGAGGATCAGATGTGTATCCCCATGCTGTCATCAGCTCAGCACACCTTCCCACCTGCGTCCTGAACCGGTTAAGGCCACACCACTCTCTACGTCTCAGCTGGGTGCCAGGAACAATGTCATTTGGGTCATCCACAAGGCCTTTGTTCCTGACCTCTCCCTGCAACCATCTCAGTCTCCATAACTCCCTTGCACTTCTAATTTCCTCTTGCTCGTCAAGTCTCAAGTATCTTCTTGACTTGAGGCGCCTTGGTGGAGGGTTAGCCAAATCTCTTGAGACTGGGAGATCCTCATGAATGTGTTGTAACTGGGAAATGAACTTGTTCTTCTTCTCCAACCTTCTGAGATCTGGAGGCATGATGTTACTGAGCACAGGCAACCACTCAGTCTCTGTTGGTCTCAATGTCCCACTAATCTTCCTCATAGTTTCATTGAAAACTGTATCAATTTTCTCAACATGTCTGCTGCGAGCCCAGACAGAAGAGCAGTACTCCCCTGTGCTGTACAGAAGTGCAAGACTTGATGTTCGAAGGGCATTCATGTCACAACCCCAGGTTGTTCCCGCAAGTTTGCTGATGATATTTAGCCTTGTCTTCAGTTTATCTCTCAACCCCTGCAGATGTTGTCGATATGTGAGGGATCTATCAAGTCTGACTCCTAGGTAACGGGGAGCTTCCTGATGAGATATTCTTTTGCCACATAACCTGAGATCAATTGTCTTTTTTGCATGCTGGTTACTGAGATGGAATATTGTTGAGACAGTTTTGGACGGGTTGGCTTCAAGAACCACTGCTGGAAGTATTCTGCCATTAACTCTAAGTCCTCATTCAACACAATTTGGAGCTGATCAAAATTTCGACCTTGAGTAACAAGCCCAATGTCATCGGCATAAATAAACTTGCGTGATTGAGTAACAGGCAGGTCTGCAGTGTAAACATTGAACAAAATTGGTGAAAGAACCGATCCTTGAGGTAAACCATTTTGTAATCTTCTTATAGTGCTGAGTTTACCATAAAGAGACACTCTGCATGTACGGTCTCTCAAAATAGCTCCAAAGAGATTGACGGTTGCCTTGCATTTCAGGATCCTTGCTAACTTCAGAAGAAGACCAGATCTCCACACTGTGTCATATGCTGCACTAAGGTCCAGAAATACGGCTCCTGATTTGAGGTTTCTCTCAAACCCATGCTCAATGTAAGTTGTGAGCCCCAATACTTGTTCCTCACAACTCCTACCCTCCCTGAAACCAGCCTGCTCCTCTGGCAAACACTCATCCATTCTGCTCCCTACTCTTGTCAGTAGGACTCGTTCAAAAAGTTTGTACACAACTGACAACAGGGCTATTGGTCTATAGCTTTTTGGATCTCTTTGATCTTTTCCTGGCTTCAATACTGCTACGACCTTTGTTTGTTTCCAGGATTTGGGGAGCTCAGCTCTAGCCATTACTTCAGAAAAATACTTTGAGAGCCACATTATAGCTTTGGTCCCAAATTCTTGATAAACTCAGGCAGAACTCCATCAACTCCTGGTGCTCTATTGCCTTTCATCTTTTTAATGGCAGCTATAATCTCTTCAGAACTTACCAACTCAGCCAAAAAGGATTGTTGCATGCAGTTTTTCAGCTCCTTCTGTAGTTTCCGCTTCATTTGAGCTTTCAGCTTTGGGGGCACATCTATATCACCATTTTCCTGGAAGATGTCAGCTATTGATCAGGAGTCACATCCACTCTTTTATGGATCTTGTGTTCCCACTCAGCTTTCGGAGTAAACTCCATGATTTTCTGCTGGAGTGAGTGAAATCCAGACTCTGCATGGCTTCCATCCAACGATTGCGTCTTCCTTCATCCAAATTTTTTATCAGGCTATTGGCAAGCTCATCAGTTGGTGAAACTTTATATTCAGCAAGTAAACCATCACATTCTGCATTCCAACATGGGACATAATTCTTTCTATGGCCTCTTGGAATAGATCTCTTTGCAGCCATGAAAAGCAGTCTGCTGAACCTTCCATAGTTTGATATGTTGATAGGGATTCTGGAAACTGTTTTTTCCACTTCTTCAGTAAACTTTGCCCAAACTGCCTTACGGAGATTCCACCTTGGAAGTTCAGTATACAAATAATATACAGATACGATTTACAAATAATATATTTCATTATAAGCACCATTATAAAACATAGACAATCAATCATTGTATGATATTTCATTGAAAGTAAGCAGCTGTAACAATAATGGCATGAGCAACATAATAAATGTAGCACCTGAAATTGACAGTATTGTAAGTCACACTAGTTCATGACAAGGCTTCCCTTGTCATGCTTAATTAATAGCACCTATTGAGATTTATTACAAAGAATCTGGTAGAGAACCTCAGATCGATTGATGTGGTTTCGATAGACTTAGTCTATTTGACTATAACTATCAGAAATAATTGGCAACGTAAAAAATTGGATGTATTAATAGACGTGATTCTAATTTAAAAGTATGAAGTTGATTTAAAAATATCAATGCATGACTTAGTTAATATTTATTTGGTTATTAGTTAGGTAGTTGTTTATTAATTTGGTCAAAATTCATAAGTTCATTGTAATAATATATAAGACAACTAAGCAAATTAATAAAAAATGGATCAGAAGTAATGAATGAAAAGTAATATTGTTAATCATTTCAAGAGCAGAGATCCTTGAAGTCTGTGAAAATTTGACACAGTATGTATTTCCTCGCGAATAGCCTGGATAATATTTTCAAAGTGTTTTTCAACATTATTTTTATCATGATTGTGTATAGTTTTCTCTTGAATTGTATTGACATTTTTAAGCAATTTGAAGGCGGGAGGAGATGGTATCAAAAATAAATTTTCTGAATGCATTAGCATCAAAATGACTTTCAAGACTTTCCCCTAATAAAACTTTGAATGCATAAAAACAAATCAAAGGACCACAATTTACGGCATCATCTGCAGGTTGGAGAGTATGAGGTGGGGAGTATGGGGGAGTCCAAAGATGAACGTTTTCATTCAAAATGTGCTCACTACTGAGAACTTGAATCCAAATTTCCAAAAGACGCCTTTGTAAACTATTTATACCTGAGTTATACGGATCAAAGAAAATAATTTTCTTCTCCCTTACTTTAACTACGATGAGAAGCCAATGTGAATTAATGCAGCAAGGAATAAAGATATTACTGTAACTCTTATAATCTTCTATGGGAAATCTTTCAACACACTTGGAAAGTTCAATTTGTGAATTGTTTGAGATTTTCAATTGTTCTATTATTATCTGGGAATATATGATCTGGCCCTAACGTAGAAGAATGAGAACTTTCTTGAAATAGACTGAATACAATTTTTGAAGCTTCAATTAGAAACTCTAAGTTCAACAAAAAACGTTGTTTTGTCTGAGAGCTTGTTGATGGTTATATTTATTTATTAAATGTCCAATGGTATACCTCAAGAAGAAAAACCATCACTGTCCTTCAACACTTCCCATGAATGTTGAGAGATCTAAATTTCTTATTGAAAATACCTAACATAAGGTATTGTATTGTAATTCATATTTGAATCCAATATCCTGGTGACTTGTTTAAAATAATCAATCATATTTTATTCGTCAAGAAAAATAGTTTAATGATGATTCGAATAATGAATGTTCATAATAATTGATATTAATACCTGAATATAGAAATCAAGTAATAGTAGGCCTACCATTAACTTTCATAGGTATTTTTTTTTGTAAAATCTTTATATTCAATAGACTCATTATTATTTCTTATTAGTTAGGGTACCGTACTGAGTCATAGATATACGGTAATAGCCTTTCTATTCTCCTGTGACAGCTAACCATAAATTTAATATATTAATAATATGCTAACTTATTGAAATTAATGTAATGTATAATGATGGAATTGAAGATTATATATTGCAT
>NC_052506.1:94177406-94206865 GCF_014356525.2 Nilaparvata lugens | reverse complement strand
CCTCAACACCGCTTCACACTCTAATCTACCACTACTTTGCTAATGAAAGCAGTCTGGAGCTAGAAGAGTAGAGTCATGCCATGGGCTATCAAATTGAGAAATATTTTCATTCATTGAATATTAATTATTTATCAAAATCTATTGAAAAGTGTTATTTTATTGAAGTGTTAATAAGTGTTTAAGTGTTAATTTATTGGCATTTCAAGGTTAGTTCCTTCTGTTTACTAGGCAACACACTTAACCTAATATTCTCAATTGTAGTGAAAAGTTACTCGACCAAGTAAGTAGAGTAGAGTTAGCTCGATAGAGCTAGTATGCCAGTTACTCGACCACTCACTCTACTAGTGAAAACCATGCTTTTATGACCGTAAAGCTTATCATTCAACTAATTTTACAAAGTATGAAAAATCAGTTGATGAGAATAAAGATTGAATGCAATTTGAATAACGATAACCAATATAATATTGTGATGTAACTACATAAATCGGCGGTATTTCAATGAGTAATTGTCGACTCTCTGAAGAGTATATAAAAATATCCTTCCCATCACCTCACGACCAGAAGGGAGAGAGAGATTGGATAAGAATAGATTATCAATTTATTGTACACTAGCTTACCTGGCGAACTTTGTACCGCCAAAAAGTCAATGTATCTCATGTCACACTTGACTTGATTTGGTGAATCATGAAATTTATCCGACAATCAATATTTCCATTTACATCTCAATATGGACTTCCTATGTGCTTAGTCATGCAGCATTTATTATTCCGAATACATATTCTTCTAAATCAATTGGTAGTAATATCTATCAGTAAAGTGTTGAATTAAAAGAAAATAGATAGGTTAAATCAGTGTTTCAATGATGAATTTGATGTTTTCATAGTTGTTGATTGTTAATAGATGGTCCAGGAAATATGTGATATACGATGATTCACACAGAATTCCATATTCCTCCAATTTTCCATTTCAGGATAAATATAAGCTAAGCTAAATTAAAAAAAAAAATGTAAATTATTTTGTCATTCTTTAGTGATTATTAATGAATGAAATATGGGCAATTCTCTTTCATGAGGTGAATAATTTCTTTCCAACATTTTCCAGTTTCTCAATGATAATAGGGGTGTGATAATTATTCATATAGTTCTTCCAAGGAATCATTATCTACCAATCAACTACACTTCAACTCCAATATACCGTTTTAATACCAGTAATTCATCACAGGGTGACATGTTTATTACATCTGGTAACTTTAGATGCTAAATCATATTATCATAATATTTATGATCTGGAATCATGATCATCTTTCCGTTCTTCGGTAGCAGCTCGGCCGAAAATTTCAAAAGCATGGGTCGGTAAAATGAATCAATAGTACTATAAGCCCCCCTATTAAAATTTCTGGCCAGTAACCATCCCCAATATTCACACAACATATCCCCAAAGTGTCATGCCGTTATGTCAAGTAGTTTTCAAGTCTATAGGGAACAAACAAACAAACAAACAAACAAACTAACACACAAACATACATTCATTTTTATATATATAGATTAAATTATTAATTTATTGTACAATATATACTCTCTTATAAGTTGGTTCACATTAAATGACCATAAAGTTAATATATATTACATTTTTCATTGTTTATTCAGAGAGAGAGAGAGAGAGAAAGAGAGAGAGAGAGTGAGAGAGAGAGAGAGAGAGAGCGAGTGAGGAAGAGAAGAAAAGAACGAAGAAGAAGGAAAAGAAGATGAAACTATATTATTGTCTTAATAATTAGCATTTTTGTTTTATAACAATAATTACTTCGAAAATTGAGGGGCGGAATATTCATAACAGTTAATTTATGACGTATTTCAAATATGGCTGCCTTCCAATATGGTTGTTCTACAGGAGAAGAAGAAGAAAAAGTAGAAGAGAAGAAGAAGAAAAAGCAGAAGCAGAAGAAGAAGAAGAAGAAGAAGAAGAAGAAGAAGAAGAAGAAGAAGAAGAAGAAGAAGAAGAAGAAGAAGAAGAAGAAGAAGAAGAAGGAAAAGAAGAAAGAGGAAAGGATGAAAGAGAGGAATTGGTGAAGAATGACAACCATTATTTTTATATCTCATCCTGTATTCCAGTTCTTACTGATCAGTTTTCGTTATTTGTGCTTGATAAATGATTTTTTGAAAAACTACAATAACTAGAAAACTATCAGTCTGAATATAATTCTAAGGATATGGTTAGAAAGAAGAAGAAATGTGATTGATTATTATGAAGGTAAGAATTTTCTTATACATTTGGGGGAATAGGAAATTCACGAATGACGTATCATCATGTCTTAACTACTTGATTGATTAACTTGAAATTTTGCATAATAATATTCTCAATTTACCGAGGATGGTTGAATTCTTTCAACTATTTAAATTCTTCAAGACTTCAGTAGGTCAAGTTTACAGTTTGTCAAAGTTTTAATTCGACCCTTGCGGAGCACGGGTTACCTGCTGTCAGCAATAATGTGTATCATTCATGTTTATTATGCCTGTCCCTGTGGCCAGCCTTAACTGAGCCTGTGTACCAGATTTGAATAGCATATGTTTTGTCTATTAATAGAAATTTAAACTGGAATCTATAACTGGTATAGATTTCCCGCTTTTTTCATTTCTGAATTGAATCAAATTGAAACATAGAACCATAGAGAAAAATATCGGGCATGATAAAATATCCCATTATGTAGGTCGTTTATGTTCCAAATTTCAACTAATAACTGTCGACTACTGTCCATTATCAGTGTTTTGCTGGGAGTGTAAGTGTGGGGAATCGAGGGTGGTTGAGGCATCAAATAGGAGTAGAATAAGACTGCATCAAACGGAGAACTAGAGGAGGGGGTGAGGATAGAATGAAACGAGGTGTTAGGAGAAAAAAAAAATGAAATTGATAAATGAATTGAAATACCTTGAAATTGTTCCTAAAGTAAATTAAAAAGTAAATTTGTATGGCTTTTGTGTGATGAATCTTTTGAGTAAAGCTCATGAGAGGAGAGAATTAACTAGAAAAACTATAATTACCCCTATAAAATAGAAGGTTTGCCAAACAATCACCCAAGCGATAAGGCTCCCTTATCAACAGCTGAGTATAAGATAAGAGTACCATTTTGTACTCGCATTTTTTCAAAGAATTATTTAATAAAATTATAATTATTTTGCCAATTAAGTACAAACCATTTATGAATTACTCATTGAACTTATTGGAGGTTACACTTTTGTTTACAATTGATCAGATGTTTTGTAACAGCTCAGACACAGCTGACTGACTCAATACCTATTATAAATGTCATGCCAGGTTTTAATGCAAGCTATAATATTATTTCTGAATTGGGAACTATTGAAAAAGGATAAAGAATTTAAATAAAAAAATAGAATGTATTATTGTTAAAATCATTTACTACTCACGAAATTACATTATAATGTTGAATGTTGTAGTAATGAACAAGGTCATAGCATGAATATTGTATCACTGATAACAGCAGCAAAATTAAGTATAACAGTTTAGAACATAATAAGATTTTTATAGAAATATTAAATTATAATATTATTGTTTCAACTGAGTCACATGGTGGATGAATCTCTTTGGCAAGCCTAAGCCAATCAAATGTAATAGAAATGGCACAAAAGGGATGATAGTTTGAACGCATCATATATCAATCTGTTATCAGCCAGCAAACTTGCCTTATCATATATGCTAGTGCATGTACACTGTATAGGAGGACCGTATATAGAGAATTAAGCAATTTACAAAATTATACAAATTAAGTTATTATTGTAATCAAAGGAATTATATTTTACTGCTTGCCACTGACGTCATGCCTACTTCATAATCATTCTACCAATGACGAATTTTCATGCAAATCAATTACACAGAGATTCCAAGAAAGAGGTTCTAGACAAAGGCTTAGAGGAAGGCAAGACACTTCCTTTTTAAAATCCTTACCGTTGAGACCTTGTTAAAAAGTTATCAACGACCTATTAGTGAAATTTTATTTGATTTTTGCATTTTTTATTTGTGAGTCAATATGTTAGGCTAATTTATCTATTATTTTGTGAAACTATTATCAATTGATTGTTCTAGAAATTCTAATTTAATTATTCCCCAATTTAATTGGTGAAGGAAATATTTAATTAAAATTCCACACGTGCTAAGACCGAAGCCTGGACCAGCCACCAATCATACAAAATTTGATCTAAAGGAACCACGACCGCCAAGAGGTTTCACATGAGTTTCCACGTTTTGGGGCCCCAATCTTCGCTTCAAAAGAAATTATAGTGCAGAAAAATATAAAATTTCCTCCATTAAAGTAATGGCCACGCCGACAAGCGCTTATAATCATAAGGATCCTAGATTTTATCTGGTATAGAATTTATAAGAACTTGAAGTTGATTAACTATCCTCCGCTGCCAGGACCCTGACCTTGAGTAATTTTGAAAATCTTTTATAATTTGTTTTCTTTATTTTTAAAAAACTGTTGAATTTGTCAATTATAAAGTCTGTTGGATCATGCATGTTATCATGCGAGCACAAGCAATTTTCTAGTTATTTTGTCAATGTTAAACCTGTCATTCAAGCTTTGAATCTGCACTGTCAAATTATATATTTTATTATATCATATTTCCACTTTGTCAATTCGTCTTCTGAGTTCAATTAATTCTTCAGCCTGTCAATTATTGTGTCTGACACGTTCTATATATTATCAAGAACCGATCAAGTACGATCATTGAAATAATTGGTTCAACCTGGATATTGGAACAGATCTGAGTGGATGTAGTGTGTGGGGTCAGATCAAGATTATCTATTCTCTGTCCTTACCTGCTCATATATCAGCTTTTATCTGTGATCAACCTCGGCTTGGGAGCAAATTTTTCGACTGTATGGCAGATGCAGCTGGAGATAATATAATTTCCCACAATAGAGCGTAAAGCCCAACAAGACTCTGTTCTCGAAGTATATTCCGAACGATCTCTGGTCCATAGTACCCTATCTTAATCCTTCGGAACTTATTAGAGATGCAGTCCCATGGATTATCTACATCGGGGTTTTTGCTCGACCTATATGATTTTGTATGCTGTTTCATCACAGGTAATAGTTTTAAGATATCCGTTCTCAGTGTTTAGTGACCGCTATACTACCTCTGAAATTTTCATCATTATACAATCAGTCATAAGAAGAATCGAGGGTGAGCGAGTGTTTATGCTTCCCGCGATTCAGACAATTGTATTGAATCTTGTAGTGACTCAGTCAGTCTGATGTTCACTTAGCGTCCACGCACGAATTTTCAAATTCCTAGCCTCAATACTGGGGACTCAGTACAAGATTCGTTATATGTGTGTCAACTCAACCTTGTGGCAATAGTAATTCCCCAAGAAGAGCTTCACACAATTTGGTTCCCAACATGGGGTATTGATGAGGTGGATAATCAACTGCAAGAATTGTATAGTTGTTCAGTATACTACAGCGCTGACAATGGGAAAATTCTTTGAAAAAATTCATTGGTGTGAATTTCTTCAAATTTAATATCAACTGTTCACCGAGACATATAAAATAGCAAGACATGCCATACACAATTTCTGAACAGAAGAAATTTATCGATTGATGAATTTTCTAAAGAAAGAATTGAACTCATAATTCCACTATTGTTGTCATTTGAAAATTGCTCATATTATAAGTCATACATATAAGAAATACCATAAGAAATGGTTATACCATTTTAAGAGTACTAGGTCTATATCAAAGCAGTCTATAAAAATTTACGGAAAGGAGGATTAAATTCATTTACTGCATTTTCAAACTTTTTTCATGGCATAAAGAGGAAAGTAAAATTAAGTAAGCATATATTGTGGAGTAGTTCAAGCAGAGCATTACTGCTTTTCATAAAAAAAATTGTGAGAAATACTAGCCCTAAATATAATTTCGGCAGGAACTTATAAGACTGAGACATTTACAATAATAAGAGTAATAAATTATAATAAGCATATCTGCATTATTGAATATCCATCATTTTTTAGTGTTCTTTCACTGTTTTATGTTAACAATATTGCTAATTTGATCCACTTCATCACTAAACACATTGTTGAATCACATTTTCTGCATTTCATCTATTACGAAGCTATAGTGATTTCAATTGGATCTTCTTATTAATTATTTCTCCATATCACATCAACACTTTCACGTTTTTCTTCACAGTACATTTTTTCGTCGCCTTGTTTTTTCACAAGCCATGGCAGAAAACGACCCAGTTAATCCAAGTCTATTGGACCCCGAGGACGCCTCACCTGATTGCTCACCGCCATCCGCATCTGGCACCACATCCACTGATTTCCATCCCCATATACTGGATGACTTGTCTTCAACGCAAGTGGAGGAGAGCTGTATTCTGTTGGAGGATCTGTTGACAGCCCAATAGATGGAGGACAGAGCATCAGAAGAACATCCAGTTGATGCCGCCCCCAAGACAGGAACTCCTATTTCTTGCACCGTTGCTCTGATGAAAAACCAGCGGATAACCATCAGCCATACACCCACTCCCGTGCCAGATATGGACAACCTTCTGGAAGCGAAAAACAATATGAGTAAACTGAAGTCGCACCGCACCCCGCAGAACGCCGAGAGGAGCCGGTCGACATCATCCACCAAGCTGAGGACAACATCCATCAAGTAGAGGGACAGCCCGTACCACCGCACGCAGACCACCAGGAGTCCAAGGATTCTGCCCACCGAGTTGAGAGACAACCCAGAACGCCGACCTCCCGCATCAACAATCCACTGAAGAAATCACCTGCAACACATCAAATCAGTATCCATCAAAAACAATCAGAAAACAACATTAGAACAAGTAAAATCTGTGGAAAATCAGAACAACACAAAATCAGAAAAACAGTCTCAAAGAAAAGGAGAAGCATTAACAGGATTCATCTACACCGCTGTCATGTCAGGCCAAAATTGAATATCAACCTTCTCCCCACCAGGCAGAAAAGAAGAGTAATTCTCAAGAGGACTGACAACCACCGCAGTCATGTCAAGTTAGAATCAAGCAGACTTTACACCAGCATGCAGAAAAGAAAAACATTTTCAACAAAAATCCACACACATTACCGGCATGTTAGATTCAAATACATCAAACTACATGTCACCGGCCAACAAAGAGGAAATATATTTGAAGGAATTGATCTACACCACAGACATGTTTGTTATAAGCCAAGTTAAATAAAACTGATAGCCACAAATTGGAATTGGACCTTGGATAACACCAAAATCAAATTTAGATGGGGGCTTGAGGAAGAAACAATTTTGAATTAACTGGGAGACTACATTAGTGGATTACATCAATTATTAAACCTCTCATAATCACAGCCTACCTACTGAATCATGTCTTTGTGGGCTGGCATCTTTCTACTGCAGCCTAATCATCAATGTAACCTAACTTTGCCACATCTCAGCTTATAAGAAAATATCATCAAATGAACATCAACTTGAAGAAAGTATTATCAACTTTAAGTCAAGGGAATAAAACTGAAAAACAACTTTAAAAATTACCAACCTGATCAAGCCATCTGCTTCGTGCTGCAGTCACCATGGAACCATCCACTTACCTAAAAAACAGATCTATATTATCAACAGAAAATATTCACAAATTAGTAATAAGATGGATTTAGTATTGAATAGGAAGAGAGAAAATAAACAAGATTTATTCAAATGAATGCCTAGAAATAACCTCAAAATGTATAATCAATGAGGAAATCAATTGGAACCAAAGCCTGTTCAATAATTCTCCTTTACACCAGCCAATGCGTTCAAGATCGAAAAGGAAATTGTATCAAAATACAGTGATATTGTTATAAATTATTGTAATATCTGTTATTTAATGTAAAATTATAAATAAAAATGCAACCAAAAATATATTATTTATGTTAAATTGCATGGAGAGTACACATGTTCTGAATGTTATCTAAATGTATCTCAAAAAACTTAAGAAAACGAAATTCTTGTCCTTAAATATGAAATTTATTATTAAAAATATCATGAAATGTAATTAAAATCAACAAAAATAATCTTGAAAGCACAACATTTTTTGTATTCAGCATTAATATAAAATCATATCAAGTGTAACCCTGCTTGTACACAACCTAACAGGCGTACAAAAGAATTGCTCGAATCAAGTGGTAGACAATTGTTAGGTCACCGAAGTTAATCATGTTCTCACACGAATATATATAAAAAAGCCCAGACAAAGAGTCGAAACCTGTAACATCTCCAATAATGAAAATCTATATTATTTGTTGTGAATATCACTAGAATCCCAAGAAGATAATATGTTGAATTTTTGTTATAGTTATGGATCTGCATGTAAGCCACCCTTGAATGGAAGTTTTGAATTGTTTAATGAAGGATCCAAAGAGACCTCATTAATTGTATTTAGATTGTATCCAATGAGAGGAACAATCAATTATTTCTTTTTCTCATAGCCAAAAGTGCACAATATATTGTTTTAGTGTTAAGTGTGAAGTTTGTAGAAGTCAGGAGATGAAATGGTGTATTCATCACAATATCAGATTGTTCAAATAGTCATTGTTTTGACTCGTCTTCCAATAACCTATTTTAAATATCCTGGGGGCTTTTGTGTGATGAATCTTTTGAGTAAATCTCATGAAAGGAGAGAATTAACTAGAAAAACTATAATTACCCCTATAAAATAGAAGGTTTGCCAAAAAAACAGTTAGCACCCAAGCGATAAAGCTACCTTGTCAACAGCTGAGTATAAGATAAGAGTAGCATTTTGTACTACGCATTTTTTCAAAGAATTATTTAATGAAATCATAATTATTTTGCCAATTAAGTACAAACCATTATGAATTGCTCATTGAACTTTTTGGAGGTTACACTTTTGTTTACAATTGATCAGATGTTTTGTAACATCTCAGACACAGCTGACTGACTCAATATTATAAATGTCATGCCAGGTTTTAATGCAAGCTATAATATTATTTCTGAAATTGGGAACTATTGAAAAAGGATAAAGAATTTAAATAAAAAAATAAAATGTATTATTGTTAGAATCATTTATTACTAACGAAATTACATTATAATGTTGAATGTTGTAGTAATGAACAAGGTCATAGCATGAATATTGTATCACTGATTACAGCAGCAAAATTAAGTATAACAGTTTCGAACATGATAAGATTTTTATAGAAATAATAAATTATAATATTATTGTTCAACTGAGTCACATGGTGGATGAATCTCTTTGGCAAGCCTAAGCCAATAATATGTCATAGAAATGGAACCAAAAGGGATGATCGTTTGAAAGCATCATTTATATCAATCTGTTATCAGCCAGCAAACTTGCCTTATCATATGCTAGTGCATGTACACTGTATAGGGGAACTGTATATAGAGAATTAAGCAATTTACAAAATTATACAAATTAAGTTATTATTGCAATCAAAGGAATTATATTTTACTGCTTGCCACTGACATTATGCCTACTTCATATCATTCTACCAATGGCGGATTTTCATGCAAATCAATTACACAGAGATTCCAAGAAAAAGGTTCTAGCCAAAGGCTTAGAAGAAGGCAAAACACTTCCCTTTTAAATTCCTTACCGTGAGGACCTTGTTAAAGAGTTACCAAAGACCTTTAGTGAAATTTTATTTGATTTTTGTATATTTTTTTCGTGAGTCAATATCTTGGGCTAATTTATCTTCTATTTTGTGAAAATATTCATCAATTGATTGTTCTAGAAATTCTAATTCAATTATTCCCTAATTTAATTGGTGAAGGAAATATTTAATTAAAATTCCACACGTGCTAAGACCAAAGCCTGGACCAGCCACCAATCAAACAAAATTTGATCTAAAGGAAGTACGACCGCCAAGAGGATTCACGTGAGTTTCCATGTTTTGGGACCCCAATCTTCACTTTGGAAGAAATTATAGTGCAGAAAAATATGAAATTTTCTTCGTTAAATCGGCCATTACCATGCTGACAAGTGCTTATAATCATTAAGATCCTAGATTTTATCTGGTATAGAATTTATAAGAACTTGTAGTTGATTAACTATCCTCCGCTGTCAGAACCCCGTCCTTGAGTAATTTTAAAAATCTTTTATAATTTGTTTTCTTCATTTTTAAAAAACTGTTAAATTTGTCAATTATAAAGTCTGTGGATCATGCATGGTATCATGCGAGCACAAGCAAATTTCTAGTTTTTTTGTCGATGTTAAACTATTTTCAATGTGTAATTCAAGCTTTAAATTTGCACTGTCAAATTATATATTTTATTATATTATATTTCCACTTTGTCAATTCGTCTTCTGAGTTCGATTATTTCTTAAGCCTGTCAATTATTGTGTCTGACACATTCTATATTATCAAGAACCGATCAAGTACGATCATTGAAATAATTGGTTCAACCTGGATATTGGAACAGATCTAAGTGGATGTAGTGTGTGGTCAGATCGAGATTATCTATTATCTGTCCTTACCTGCTCATATATCAGCTTTTATCTGTGACCAACCTCGGCTTGGGAGCGAATTTTTCGACTGCATGGCAGATGCAGCTGGAGATAATATAATTTCCTACAATAGAGCATAAACCCCAACAAGACTCTGTTCTCGAAGTATATTCCGAACGATCTCTGGTCCTTAGTACCCTATCTTAATCCTTCGGAACTTATTAGAGACACAGGTCCGTAGATCATCTACATCGGGGTTTTTGCTCGACCTGTATGATTTTGTATGCTGTTTCATCACAGGTAATAGTTTTAAGATATCTGTACTCAGTGTTCAGCGACCGCTATACTACCTCTGAAATTTTTATCATTATACAATCAGTCATAAGAAGAATCAAGGGTGAGCGAGTGTTTATGCCTCCCGCGATTCAGACGATTGTATCGAATCTTGTAGTGACTCAGTCAGTCTGGTGTTCACTTAGCGTCCTCGCACGAATTTTCAAATTCCTAGCCTCAATACTGGGGACTCAGTACAAGACTCGTTATACATGTGTTGACTTAACCTTGGCGGCGATAGTACCTAATTCCCCAAGAAGAGCTTCACAATACACAATATCAAAATTTGATACAAAACTTTGAAGCTTTGAATGAATTCTAGAAAACATTGGATATATTGTTATGCTATATGTTCTGTTATGTTATGTTCTCTATGGTACAATTCACAAAATTGTTGCAGCTTATTCATATGGAAAATGCCAATGGAAGGAGGACAGAGACAAATGAGGAAACTTATGGCCAGTATTGGGAGAGGGTATCTAGATGTCTTTCCAAACAACCTTCTTCCTGCTTTAGTAAATTTTCCAGAACGAAGTCATCAGTATCTATTAATGTGAGGGTAACCACTTATTCAAAAATATAATATACTAGCAAGTAACCATTTTTATTCAAAAATATAATATACTAGCAGGTAACCATGCTCCCCAAGTGTCTAATTAAAAGCTTGACCTACTGGAATCTTGAAGAACTTTGAATACGCCTATAACTATGCTCGGTGAATTAAGAATCTATATGCAAAATTCCAAGTTATTCAGTTGGGTAGTTCAGAGATGATGATGCATCATTCGTGAATTTCCTATCCTGTACGTGTATAAGCCAATTCTCCCCTTTATAATATTATAGACTAGCCAACTAGCTACGCTTGCCTTATACCTCTGGCTGGCCCCCTGGCTAGCCCCTGGCGTTAAGCTCCGCCCCCTACTACCCCGACTGGATCATGCAAAAAAGGTCAGCAGGCTTGCTTCGCTCGCCTGCATTTTTCATTTGAGCTTGCTTCCTTCCGTCAAAAGAAACAGTTTTATTTCAATATTATGTAGCGCAGGGTTGTTGCAAATGTTTTATGTTCATCAGAATCAATAAATATTCAGTTGTTCCTCAATTGGATACTGGTTTAAGATATAATGATAATTATTTTATTTCAGTCTAATAGTTCCTTCAAATTTGAAACAGGAATGATGTGAAGAACTTAACAAACATCGATATCCAACCCTCTTAAGTATGAATTGAGATACTTGAGAAATGTGGAATAAACCATTGAAACGCAATAAAAAAACTTGTGAATAAACCCTCAAATTCTGCACCATCGTAAATTGAGAGCTTAACGTTTTGTACACTTTAGTGTTTACACTTTCAAGTTCATTTGTCCCTGAAAACCCTGGAAAAACATAGGTCCACTCAAAACCCAAAAAAATATTACACGGGGCCTATGTGTACCAAATCTTAACAATTTTTGTCTATAAGATAATGGAAAAGCTGAAATGTTTAGAAAAATTGAAGAAATATTGAAGTTCCCCATCAAGAAATTTCTATACCCTAGCTCTGTACCAAATTATCGGAGAAGATAATTGCAACATAAACGACCTATACCATAGGATATTTTCTTATGCTATCTTTTTTCTATGATTTTTCTTAGTATACTCTTTCTGTAATTGTCAATTCAATCAATGATTACTACATCACTTGATTTTTCTTCATATTGCTAGTCACCATGATGGTCCAAATTATAATGACAGTGGAGATAAATAGGAGGACAGCATTGCCAATTCTCAGCTTTGTCACTGCCTCCCATAGATTATAGCTGATACCCATATATCTGATATAATATCTTCAGTCTTGTTGAAAAAAAAGTTATATTTTACTCACTAAGAAAATATATTCTTCAATGATAGAAGACGATCTAGGAAAGGATTGATGCAGAGCTAGGAAAGGATAGCACAGTCTGTTTTGGTGAATGATAGACAAGGATAGCAGCACCAATGTTAATCAAATACTGTTTTGAACCTCACTGTAAATTCTAGTTTCAATTGAATGGATTCATTGTGTTGAAATAATTATCAATTGAATAATTTCTATAACTATCCTCATTTCAGAACCAGAGATATACTGAGATGGCGATAGCTTTCAAATTAATGTTGACCATAGTAGGGTTCTATGGTCCTGCCACAGTTGAAAATTTGAAACCAGTTCTGATTGCCAACAAATTTGAGGAAAGGGATTTCATATCACTTGTAAGTTGTATTCAAATTACATGTAAGCTACTATCAAATCACTTGTACTTTACATTCAAATCACTCTTGAGTCATATTATACTCAAATCACTCATAAGTTACATTCAAATCACTCGTAAGTTACATTCAAATCACTTGTGAGCTACTATCAAATCACTTGTACGAAGTGCGCCAGAGAAACTTACTTTTTTGAAAAAATCCCTTGCGTTGAATTGGTCGTGTAGAGGGGCAGGAAGGGGCGCATCTGGAGGGGGGAGTTCTCAAATTTATTCTCCCTCAAGTAAATAGCCATCCGGTCTAGAGAACAGCGGGCCTTTGCAGTTCAGAGCTTCGTTTCTAATGGACGATCACCTTCCGCGCTCGATTTGAAATTCCTCCCCACAGACTCGTTTCTGGCCATAATTCGATTCTGTCGTGGGTTAACTCATTTCAGGAGTCTGCAAGTGTCGGTAAACCCAGAAATAGACTTCAACGAACCACCAGAACTCCAGAAAATATCAAAAGAATAAGGAAGTCAGGTGTGCATTCTCCCCGGCATCGGCTCGCAAACACGCAGCTGCTATGGCAATTTCTGACTCCACTGTTCAACGAATTTTCCATGAAGACCTTCAGTTACATCTCTATAAATTGACTGTTGTTCAAGAATTCACTGAGCGCGATTTTTTTGCCCGTTAAAATGCATGTGATGTGCTGATTGACAACCTGCCTGAAGACGTGGTCATTTGACAAGGCTCATTTCCACATGCATTTCATCAATGCGATTTTTTATGGGGTTATTTGAAATCCCTGGCTTATGTCGAACGACCATAGCACACCTCAAGAACAACATTCGCGACGCCGTTGCCAACATACCGATTGATATACACCACATGTTTGTTGGACTGTAACAATTGAATAACCTTTATAATTGCTGTGATTCATATACATCTAGTTTCTCGGTAGCTAGAATAATTATCATAAACAAATGGAGGACCAGGATTGTGAGTCCAAGAATGAACCCAAAACCCAGTATTGGTGAACACTTGAAGGTTTACTGCAAGGTGAAAATGATGTAGCCTACACAAACACAGACCACATAGTATAGCAATGCTTATATTGAAAATATAATTCAAATTTCAACTTGTTATAAAAATGACAAATGTTTAATAGAATTGCTGAACTTGTCCCATGGAATGAGAGTTACATTAAATGAAGCCTTAAAATGAACAATATGTAATCTAGTAATTCAATCGAAATAAGTAGGCCTAGATAATAATAAAAATTGATAAATAATAAATAAATTGTATCTCATACAATTATTCAATATGGCCTTCAAATTCCAAACAACTTCCTTAAAAGATGCATTATTATCACCTTTTATTTCATACAAAACCAAATGTTGAGAAGGTTCAAATATTAAGCCTTCAGATGGAGTGAGAGTATCTTTAGCAATTCACTCCTGGAAGTTTCAGTATTTCTCATAAATAATTTCAATGCTTCCCATTCAAGCAACTAACGAAAACAAATATTAAAATACTTGTAACTGAAAAAAAACAAGTAACTAATCAATAAGATAGGTTTAAATGTCAAATACAATAAGCTAAATGAATTTCAAAATGTTACAAAATTGGAAGAAATCCACACTATTCTATTGTTCTATATTTGGCTGATGAAATTCCAATGAAACCAGTATGTACTGGGATTTTCTTTTCAAGTCAAGTATCCATTCAATACTTTGATTTCAACAATAATTAGTGAGAGAACAAGAATCTAACAAACAAGAATCTACATTCAAGTAGAAACCTACCAAAATAATTGATATTGACAGATAGACAAGATCGATTAAGTAAGTGAATAAACTAAACTAAAAAACAATATGTAGGCTACCGGATAGTTAGATAGATAGTTAGCTTGAAGTTATGATCAGTTTTATGAAAGGCTACTATTAATTTGAATTATTCACAAATTGTAAACTATAAAAAGAATTAAATACCATGTAAAAGCTTGTGATTCAAATTTGAGCTCTATAAGAAAAGGTATATTACCTTATTAGTTGGGTATTATTTTATGATCAGCCTTAAACTACACTCAATGAGAGCCTTCCAAGATGTAGCCTATAGGCCTACTAGAGTTATGTAGATCATTAGTGTAATTAGTCATTAGTAAACAATTTTAGATTTACATTGTCTTTATTGTGATGAGTCGCTTGGAGCGCCCGGACCGTTAGTCGGTGCTCAGCTCTCATTGTGTTAACATCATGTTATTCAATTAAAATAATTTTTAAAAAACCGAATTCAAAGTTATTCAAATCTATCTGGCGCACAAACAGGGACCCACTGATTTTTCGGGAATTTAAAGTGCCGAATTTCTTATCTTTCATCCAAATCGGGACTTTGAAATATTTTCGGAAAAAGTGAGTGTCAACTCTTAACCGTGGGTCGCCAAGAACTTCATCTTCAACTCCAGTCTGGATTCACCTCAGATCTCTAGTCCTGGTGGACCGAGATCATCACGTCATCGATTCCCTTCCTTATCAATTGGAGTGGGTCAAGGAGCAAGGAGATTTGTGGAGGACGAAGAACCTGACGCCGACTCAATACCATAATCTTCAACTCAACTTCTTGAACGTAAGCTTTCACGAATTAATCTAACTATGGCCAAAGTGCACAAACTTTTACCTGAGTTACTTCTCAACCTAATACCGGACTATTCTGGAGACCCTAGTGAATTACTAAATTTTGTGGAAGTGGTTTCTCAGCTTCATGAGGAATATACTTTAGATAATATTGAAGAAGGTAAGGGAAATCATTGGGCAATTTTACACAAATCTTTGAACAAATTGCATGGTGGAGCCAAACAAGTATCACATAACAACGAGTGTTCCACTATTCCAGAACTTATTACAGCTTCAAAAAATAATTTCGCAGATAGTACATCAATCCCTCAACTGATGACTGAATTGATAAATATGAGATACTACAGTAATGAACATCCCTTGCATTTCCTGAACAGGTTAGAAGCGAAACGTACAACAATTGCGACTGAATACAAACTTGAAAATGTAGAGGGACATGCTCTAAAAATGTTACTTGAACAGTTCGATACTCAAACTGTAAATGTGTTGTGCAACGGTATTCCTACTTCTCTGGGTGTTCATTTCCAAACACTCCAAATAAAAGACTTGAACGATGCTAGAAGTAAACTGATCAATAACAGCCACCTATTATTGAAACAGCTAGGTTTTCACAACGATATGACAAACTTAAACAAGAACGTCAACTAACCCAGCCCCAACAACAATTCTCAGCAAAAACAACCCTTCCACAATAAGAACATAAATCAAGTTTTCCAACACAATGTTCCCAGACAAGACTTTAATAGGCCACAAGGTTTTCAAAAACAACAAAATTTCAATGCAAGTAACCAGAATCAATTCTGAAACTTCAATCAAAAGCAGTATCGGAATTCAAGACCTTCAGGTTCGGGACAGTTAGACAACAGTTGCCGAATACGGACGTTTCCATGAGAACTGCTTCGACCAACCCCAAATTCAATACACCAATGCACACCACCGAAACGGATGTTGAGCATATGGACGAAAAAGATCAAATCATTGCTGAATTGACCGAGCGAATTAATTTTTTAGAGCTAAGCATGAACAACAACAACCCAGGTTAAATGTTGAATTGAACTCTATGCATACAGAACTACCATATCTTCAGAAAAACAATTTGAAAATTTCAGTTGATACTGGTAGTCGATATAATTTTGTTAGGAAACATGTACTAAAAGAAAAAAACCGAATTGATACCTTGTAAGTTTTGCATAAGTACTCCAGCAGGAAAGTTCTACGGAGAATAAAGTTGAGATGAATTTAATGTATATTTTAGGAAAAGATTTAGAATATGATTTTTTGTTGCATGAGTTTTCCCAGAAGTATGACATTTTGCTAGGGTATGAAACACTACAGCAATTGGGAGCACAAGTCAATTTCCGGCCAATTGCCTTAGATTTGACTCTAGTATCCTAACATTGTATGGAGTGAGCCCTTTGAAAAAAAAGGTTGGAATAAATTGTTTATTCCTTGTGAAAGTGAAAATGAAATATTTGTGCTTGAAAATGTTGATTTAGATTCCAAGGAAGTATTAGTAGAATCTGTAGATAATGTTTTAAGTATTGATTTTCATTCTCATGATTGCAAAGAAACACAACTTGAAAAATTCAAGTTGGAACCAGTTGAAATTTTCGTAAATGAGTCGACCAATTTATTGTCCTCTCACTTACGAGAATTCACTTCCATTGTAAAGAACTGATCACATGAACAGTGAGGAAAAGGATCAAATAGTTGATCTGATGTTGAAATATCCTCAAATTATCAAATACGACAATGAATCGTTAACAGCTACAAATATTCTGAAACATAGAATTAATGAAACTGATGAGGAACCCATGTACAAAAAAATTACAGGTATCCCTATGCATTCCAATAAGATATAAAAGAAGAAATTTATTTATTTATTTATTTATTCATTTATTTATTTATTTATTCGTGGACAGAATCACAAATCATATAAATATGATTAGGAAGGAACAACAGGCTTGGCCCAAAACTATTCCATTCCCAAACTTTGATAAATTAATAAAATGTCCAAAAAATAGGTTATGTTTCTACTGTAAAACGTTCAAGTTCAATTTTCGTCCAAGAATATATATAAGCTAAACATTTTGAATTTAGAGAAATTAAAATACCAAACTATATTTAAATATAACACTCAATTATCACTTCATATTGAATTAATCAAGTTATCTTATTGACAACCTATTAGAAAATAAGATCATACAAAATTCAAACTCTCAATATATTTGCCTTTGTGGGTTGTCCCTAAAAAGCCTCAAGCATCAGGCAAAAGGAATGTGAGATTAGTAGTTGATTATCGTAAATTGAATCTGGAAACCAAAGACGATCGTTTTCCACTCCAATATTGAAGACTTATTTGGTAAAATAGGACTTGCTAATTATTTCTCAACTATTTACCTGAAATCCGGATTCCATCAAATTGAATTAGAAGAGGAATCCATTACCAAAACTGCCTTTTCCACTGAAACAGGGCATTATGAATTTTTGTGACTCTTTTTTGGTCTCAAAAATGGACCACCTTGTTTTCAACGTGCTGTAATTATGATTCTTGCTGATTTACCAGATGTGTTAGTTAATAATATAATTGTGTTTTCCGACTCTCTAGAAGAACATATGAGACACTTGAATATAGTATAGATAGAGCTTTATTAACATAATTCAGATAATGCAAAAAAAAAAAAAGGAAACTCATTCACAAAAACACCTCGTTTGAAAAATGAATTCAAAATAACATAATATGTTCTCTTTCGACAAAGTAGAAAAAATTCTTCAGGCTTGGCTGAAGCCGTCAGCCGGAGGGAGGTATGAGACACTTGGAAACTGTTTTCAAAAGACTGCAGAAATTCAATTGTGAAGTTCAACTTGACAAAACTGAATTCTTCAATAGAGAATTATTATTTTTAGGTCATATGATTTCTCGTGTAGGTATAAAACCAAATCCATTGAAAGTGCAAGCAATTAAAGAATTTCCTATTTTCCAAAATTTTTAGGACTTTGTGGTTATTACAGAAAGTTAATTGAGAATTTTGCTAAAATAGCACAGCCTCTATCTCATTCTCTCAAAAAAATGTCACGTTCAATAATAGGGATGAATCCTTTGTTGAAGCGTTCAATGATCTTAAAGATCACATCATAAACGCTCCTTTACTCGGATTACCTGATTTGAATAGACCATAGATTATTTGCACCGATGCTTCAAACAAAGCCATTGGTACCGTTCTTTCTCAGGAGTTTGATAACGGTGAACATCCGATCTCATTTGCATCAAGAACTTTTAACCCAGCGGAAACCAACTTGTCAACAATTGGAAAAGAGTTGCTCGCTGTAGTTTGGTCTATTAAGCATTATCATCCTTATTTGTATGGCCAGTTTCACACGGCCGAGTCCTCGCTCCTGGAAGATCATATTACTGAAGATCATATTTCATATTTTGCAGCTCTCCTGTACTTTCACATGGGGATCTTACAAATAAGCCGACAGATCTAACAACTACGCCAACGTTTGCTCAAAGTATAACTCATCACTTTTACTCAAAGTCTAACTTCCTTAAAAATATAGATAGAAGATTTCTGATTTCGGATTTGGATTCAGCAACCCCAAATTCTATAAAGCGTAAGTCCCATTTTCAAAAATACCCGAAAACAAGGGAGTTATAGCTGTTTTTAATATAGCTTTCCATTATCATATGATATGCTGTGTAAGTTTGGAATGCTTGAATTTAGTAAAAAAACTGAATGTTATACCTGTAAGTTTCTCTGACCACTTGCCAATATGCGTTTGTCTATTGAGTGATTATCGTAACGATAACGAAAATAGTTTGATGCCACTTGCTCCGAAGTTATCAGTGAGTTGTCTAAATAATACTGGCTCTACGGAAAAGCTGGCTGCTAATTGTAGGAATGTCAATAATCCCCCTGACAGCATCAACGAGGCCGGTAGTATGTTGAGGCAACTCATTTACAATGCAGCTAATTTCAAAAATGTCCCTGAATCAATGAGGAATAGATTTAAAAAGAACGACTGGTACGATAGAGAATGTGAGAATATGAGAGCATGCATGTTCTCATTTCTTAGATTATTCCAGAAAACTAATTCTGTTGACATTAGAGATGACTATGTGCGAATAACAAAAGAATATAAGGCTTCATGTAAAACTAAAAAGGAATATTACTGGAAAGATTTAAAAAAAAAACTTGCTACTGTTAAAGATTCTAAAATGTTTTGGGAGATAGTACGCAAACTGAAAGGAATTCAGTCGAAAAAAAATCCTAATATTAGTGCAGATTAGTGGATATATCATTTTAAACGGTTATACACACCTGAAAGATCAAGTGGACCAATAATGTATGCTGAACCACTTATCAATAGTGATGCGCTTGATAGGATAATTAGTTATGATGGGATAGATATATCCCTGAAAAGGCTTAAAAACGGAAAAGCGTCAGGAGAGGATAGGATCCCTCCTGAATTTTACAAAAAAGCCCCATTAGAATTCAAGGAGTTGTTGTATGTATTTTTCAACAGAACTTATGATTAGTGTACGTCCCCTGAGTCTTTTAATAAATCAATAATATTTCCCTTACATAAAAAAGGCGACACCAAGAATCCTAATAATTATAGAGCCATATCGTTCACAAATTCCGTTTATAAAGTATTTGTAGGAATACTATCAAAAACATTGGAGGATTGGGTAAGAATGAGAAAAATTATCTCCGAGAATCAGGCGGGTTTTAGAGTAGGGTATTCTGCCGTAGATAACATTTTTGTCCTGCATAGTTTGATAAAATATTTCACTACTGTACAGCGTAAAAAAATATACTGTTTTTTCATTGACTTCCGAACTGCTTATGACTTTATAGACAGAGGAGCACTGTTCTATAGACTTCTTGAGATAGGAATCTCCAGTAAATTCGTAGAAATGATTAGAGCTTCATATGAAAATGCGTCCTCCCCTGTATGGTGTGAAAACAGGTTAACAAGGAGTATTAGATTTGAGAGCGGATTAAAACAGGGCTGCCTACTCTCTCCAATTTTCACGCATGATATTTGTGAATGTGTAGGTGGAGTATTGAGGGTGAGGAACTCTAAAATTAATTCCCTTCTTTATGCAGATGATTTAGTGATATTTTCCAATAATATTAGGGAGTTACAAAATATGATAAATAGGCTGAAACAGTACTGTTTTCAATGGAACTTAGTATTAAACAAAGATAAATCTGAGATTATGGTTTTTAGGAAAGGAGGTAGATTAAGTCAAAATGAAAAATGGTACTATGGTGAGGATCCCATTCAAATTGTGAATGAGTATAAATATCTAGGGGTTACGTTCACTCCCACTTTGTCCCTCAGCAAACATTTTTCAAGTAAGCTAACATCAGCAAGATACAGAATTAATAGTTTATGGTGGAAGTTTATAGGCAGCAAAGATGTACCGTTATCCACTGAATGGCAAGTTTTTGAGACAGTGAGTAGAACAACTATGACATATGCTGGTCAGGTGTGGGGGTATCAACGTAGGGAGGATGTAGAATGTTTCAATAGATTTTTCATGAATCGAGTGTTTGGGTTACCGCAGAATACACCCAACTATATTCTATATTTAGAAAGCGGGAGGGATATTATGTGAGGGATATTACCCTAAAAATGCATTTCAAATACATATTAAGAGCACTTGCATTACCTGACCATAGATACCCTAAAATATTAACAAGCTTAGTGGTACAGAGTAATAGTGGCTGGTGTAGTGAATGGAAAAAATTATTTAATCAATTTAATGAGGGATGGGTGGACCCTATAACTCAGCCAGATTGGTGGGGGATGACGTGTGACAATATAATTGATAAAATTCGCCGTAATGTACTGGGAACTTGGTGGGAGAAAGCTTCAAATTCTCAGTTCCATCGAATATATTTTACGTTAAGAACCGATAACGCAGTTATGAAAGATTATTTAAATGACTCAAATAAAAGAAGGATGTTAACATAATTTTCAGAGCGAGAGGGTCATTATTGCCCTTGAATTTTAGAGTAGATAGGGGGGAAAACAGCTATATTTGTTCACTATGTAATAGTCAAGAAATTGAAGATATTTATTATTTTATAGGAAAATGTAAGGTGCTATCAGAGTACCGAGTAAAATGGTTTGGGAGCTCGGTGATAACGGATGAAATTGTTCAAGAGTATTTAAATAGTAAAAACTGGAAAAGTCTAGCGGGATATGTAAATGTAACATTGAGATATAGAAAGCTCCTTCTGGATGAATTTAATTTCTAGAAATAGCTGTACTATAATAATACTTGTGGATAATAGAAAATAAATATGTCATTGTAAATATTGTTCCCGAACCAAAAACTGTACATATAGCTCTGGACATGTATGATTGAGTTCATCAGTTTATTATTGTTCAAATGAGTTCAAATTATCATTGTATCACTTCATTTCATGAAGAATTATTTGTATGTTCGATTAATAAGTAAGAATAATTTACTTTGTATCAATGTGTAGCTCATCTCTAGGCCTATAATAATGATTCAGGTTTCTCAAATGAACTGAAAATGATAAGATTCCAAGCATAGACGGACTTCTGTGCTATGAGTGACTGATATTTAGTGCTAACTTCCCAGTTGCCTTATAAAGTTTATTGAGTGCTATCGCATGACATTGTGTAGCCCGTTCACTCTGTAGCCTACTGTGAGAACTTTGACAAAAACTAGAAGATAAGGATGAGATATAGATTAAATAACTATCAACTCCAGCTGACGGCTTCGGCTATGCCTAAGAGTTTTCGAATTATTATGAACTATGGTATTGATTGTTGACGAATGATATTGTATTAAATTTTATCTTATTTTGTATTGCTTTTTGAAGTGAAAAATAAATTCTTTATCTATCTATCTATCTCTATCTATCTATCTCTATCTATCTATCTATAACCGATAAAATGGGTCTTAGTATCTATGCGAAGGTTCTAAAACCCTCAAGTTAGAATCACATCAATCTTCAACCGATTTCACTATGCAAATTGCTTGGGAGAAATCGCATAAGAAATAGATAGCTACATTCTATTTAAATGTGAGAGAGTGTTCTCTACTTCACAACAATTTTTCCCAAGGTGAAACAAGTTTATGCACAAAACATGCTGATGGTCAAATTTGAGATGAATCAGAGCAGAGATGCATTCGTCCTTGTGAGCTCTGTGAAGTAAAATTGCAAACGTGATAATGATCAAGTATTGAATTAGACTGGAACCGCATTTGTCCTTGTGGGGTCTCTGAACTGAAATTTTGAAACGTGTTAATGTTCAACCAAGAGGAGAATTGGTGCGTAATGATATCATCCAAGGTTGTCTCACAGGAAGCATGTATATGATTGTAATTAGTAAATCCTTATCTATGAACGTTGCTACATTGTGCTGTGAGATGAGTGAAAACTGCAACAAAGAAATGACACACTTTGATATGTCAATTTTCAATGAACTTTCATTGTAGATATATCCCATTAAACATTACATAATGTTTTTCATTTTGATTGGTTCTATTTTAAGAATGTAGGATTTGGTGAGGATGATTCAATTTATATCAATAAAGATTCAGAAGACAACTTTGAATTCACTATTATTCTTCCAAAAGAATATTCAACTGTGCTGAATACACACAACATAAAGAGTTTTAAAAGCAAAAGATGGGATTTGAATGTTACTGCTCGGTGTGTATTCTTGAAAGAATGGTAAAATCTCCTCCTACTTGTCAAGTACATCTAGAATTTATAACAGTAAGAAGTTCGTTCCACTTAAATCTGGCAGAAGTTTGCTTCACTTAAATCTGACAGTAGATTGCCTCTCTCTCTCTCACATCTCTCTAAATGCTATAAATTATCATCAAATAGACCATGAATAAATGTAATTGGGCATGACTAAATGTAATTAGGCATGACTATCTATAAATGAAATGGAGCATAACATAGAGAGAGAGAGGGTTGAGAGAGAGAGAGCGCATCATCATTATCATCTTCTTCTTCCTCTTCTTCTTCTTCTTCTTCTTCTTCTTCTTCTTCTTCTTCTTCTTCTTCCTCCTCTCCTTCTTCATCTTCTTCTTCTGGAATAGAGAGAGAGAGAGTGAGTGATGGGAAAGAGAGGTTTTTCTCCTTCTAAGGAGCGGTGGAGGGGGCAGGGGAGGTGCGTGAAGAGCGGGGGTGGGGGTAAATTGGATTGTGGCTGGGGAGGGGGGAGGGGGGAAAAGACGTAAAAAAGTCTCGCAAGTACCGTAAATATCATCTACTTGATTGTTGATTGAATAATGGTTTGAAATTTGATTGGCTAAATTATCTTGATTATTATACAGTTCGAGAATCAACTTATTGTATTTTTGTTCATCATATGAGTCCAAATTACCAGTGATAAATTTTAAAACAGATCCAAGACTATTTATCAAACCTCTTTTATTGCGTTTGATGTTTTCATTGTAAAACAAAATTATTTCCAATTTTTCTTCAATAACAGACTTTGTATGGTTGATGAATTTCAAATAGTTGATTACATCTCTTAATTTGCTACTGTTTTCTGTAACAAAATCGGTTTTTGAACTTATACTAATATTTTTCCAATAATAGTGAGATACCTTATCATAGTAATTATTTAAATTTTAAATTTCTGAATACATTGATTAAAAATCATAATTATGTACAAAAACGTGCTAGTTGTATACAAGTTTGGCTTTGCCAAGGTTAATTGATACAATTCCAGAATTGATAGTAACATTTTTCCCTTGTCATTAATTAGATCAACTTAATTTTAACCAGCTGATTTGAGGAACCTGAGGGTCACGGATGTCCCTCAAAACCGCCAACATGTTAATGTCTATTGCTGTTCCTGATTTTGCTGCATACAGGATGAAGAGGGACCTGGAAAAGGATTGTCATTGTCAATAGTCAGTTGAGTCACTGTCTTAGGTTTTTCAATGTCATTAGTTTTGATAATTTTTCTAGGTCTTTTAATTTTTGAAAGGTGTATTTTAGATTTTGTGTTATGGTGTCTCGGTACGATTTTAGCTGTTTTAAGGTCTCTGTTCACAGATTCGATTTTCTCTTTGTTATACTTGTTTTTTGTCTTACTCTGTTTCTGCATATTTTTAACGAAGATATTGGATGGAATTTCAGGCAATGGTTCTCTATTCTCGTTCACTTTCTCGATAACCTTTTCTTTAATTGCTTGATTCGTTTCTCTAATGTGTACATAGAGCTTTTCGGTTTTTCTCTGTGTTGATTGACATAGTCGTTCATCATCTGTTTGCCAATGTATTGACATTAAAGCATTGTCGAATGAAGCATTTGCGTTTATGTGTCCCTTTAGAATTTCATATGGAGTTAGTTTTGTTACAGAGTGAATACTATTATTGTACGCTAAATTGTTTCACTTTTCTCTCGGTAGAATCGTCTTTGAATTGAGCTTGATTATTAAGGAGTATAATATGCTCGACAAGAGTTGAATGCAATCTTTCACACATGCTGTTTGACTGGGGATGCTGTGTGCTGATAAAGTGAATCTTTATCTTATGAAGTGCCATCAATTCTTTCACCACATTATTGATGAACTCTGTGCCATTATCTGAGACTATAATCTCTGGAACACCATGATGACTGAAGAAATCCAGTAGCTTAACTATTTCACCTTGTGCACCAGCAAGTGGATAGGCTTGTGCATAACGTGAAAAACGATCTATTATCGTCAAAAATTTTCTTTTGTCAAAATTAATGCTATCAATATGAATAGTTTGAAGTGGTTTTGGAGCAGTGGGGGTGAGACTCATTTCTGAGTTCAAGGGTACTCTTTCATATTCTGTTTTTAAGCAAATGTCGCATCTATTGATGAAACTTTGAATTCCGTTTCGAGTATTTGGCCAGTAGTACTTTCTTTTAATTTGCACATAAGTTTGTTGAATTCCACTATGATTATTCTTTCCAACATGATAGTTATCGATTATCTCTTCCTCGTTTGTGACATCAATAAGTTTTATCGTACAACGTACTAGTTTGAGTTGCATATTTTTGAAATAAGTGGCAATTACTACAGTGAATCTTTCATAGGAATCATTTTCAAAGTATAGACAATATTTTACATTCGGAACTAGATATCCTTTTACAAATTATACTACATCTTTCTCAAAATTTTATTGAAAATTTCTACAATAATTCGGCATTTGTTTCTGAATAGTTTTTGTATTTTCACTTTTCATGGATTGTATTTCACTAGATTTAGACATATTTTATTTTTAGCAAAGTTTACTAGTTCGTCAAGAGTTTGAATTCCAATCATTCCATTACCATAATAGTCTGAATGCACTGTTTGATCGTCAGAGCCATGTTGTTCTTCTCGAATGTCAAGGTTATTGTCACGTACATCATTGTCGTCTACATTTCCTATCATAGATTGATCATCAAGTTCAGAAAAATGCATTTGAATAGCTTCGTTTATCATCTTATCCACTTCTCCACCTGTGTTTTGTCTTGAAGGACCTGGAATAACATCATTATTATTCAATTGGAGCCTAGATAGAGCATCAGCATTCTGATTCAAAATTCCTTTTTTATAACAAATCTCGTAATTGTATTCATCTAGTTTCAATCTCCAGCGACAAAGTTTGGAATTTGGTTCTTTTATTGAGAATAGTTAACTGCAATGGTTTGTGATCAGTATAAATTTTGAATTTTTCCGTACAAGTAGGGACGAAAGTATTTGGTTGCCCAAACTATCGATAATAATTCTTTTTCTATTGCCGAATATCTGGTTTCGCTTTCATTCAGGGTTCTACTAGCATAAGCTATAGGTAAATCAGCACCTTTTTTCTTCCGGCTGAGGATAGCTCCTTCTCATACGTTACTAGCGTCTGTTGTTAATAAAAATTCGGATGAAAAATCAGGATATTGTGAAATTGGGTCATTACACAAAAGGGTTTTGTAATATTCAAAGCATGTCACATAATCATTATCTTCAACATCAATTTTGGTTCCTTTCTTAAGGCGTTTTGTTATGGTTTGGTTACATCTGCGAATTTTTTTTGAATCTTCTGTAATAGCCTAACAGTCCTAGAAATCCTTTGATTTCCTTAGTAGTTTTTGGGATAGGAAATTGTTGTATTGCTCTTATCTTTTCTGGGTTTGGTTCTACTCCTTCTGGTGTGACTATGTGTCCTAGATAAGCTACTTTTTTTCTTAAAACTCTGTTTTGTCTGGCTGAATTTTAAACTCAGCATTTCGAAATCTATCAAATACTTCTCTCAATCTTTGGATGTGTTCTTGGAGACTGGTAGAATAGATTATTATATCATCCAGATAGACAAGACATTTTTCGTTCTGAATACCTCTCAAGATATTGTTAAGTATTCTTTGAAATGTAGGTGGGCTGTTTTTTAATCCAAAAGGCATTCTTAGAAATTCATAGTGACCTGTATCTGTGGAAAAAGCTGTTTTATCAATACTATCGGGATGCATTTGAATCTGGTGGAAACCACTTGCAAATCAAGAGTTGTGAAATATTGACATCTTCCTAATTTATCCAAGATTTCAGCAATATTTGGCAATGGGAATCTATGATCAATAGTTTTTGCATTCACTCCTCTAAAATCAATCACAATTCTGTATTTTTGTTTTCCGGATGCATCACGTTTTTTGGGTACAATCCAAATTGGTGAGTTCCAAGCTGAATGACTGGGTTTGATAATTTTTTGATCTAGCATTTCTTGGATTTGTCTATCAACTTCTGCTTTGTAAACAACAGGATATCGGTAATTTCTTGAATAAACTGGAATTTCATCGGTTGTTCTGATAACATGTTTGACCTGATTTGTAAATGTCAATTTATTTCCGTCTACATGAAAAATGTCTGCATACTCTTTTATCAGTTCTAATATTGCTTCTTTTTCTTCGGAATTCATGTGTTCGGCTCTAACTGTTGAAAGATCTAATCTAGTTTGATCAACTCCAAAATTATTCAAGTTTTTACTGTTTGGAGATGAAGTGAATTATGAATGAGGGACTAGTTCATAGTTTTCCAAATTTTCAACTTCAAAAGGTCATGTGATTTTAAATTTTTAATCTCCTGTGAATGAATTTGTAATTGGACAGATTGCTTTATTGTTTTCAACTTTTAGGATAGATTGTGAAATTTCTAGTCCATAGAGATTTTCATATTTGAGAAAGCATTCTCCATTTGACACGTTTCTTATCGGAATTGATACTGTTTTCTGACTACGTGTTTCAATCAAGTAAGTCCACAGTTGACGAGGTTTATTGACTTTAGAAGTTTTATTGACTTTAGAAGTTTTATTGACTTTAGAAGGTTCATTGTGTTGCAAAGTTGTATTGTAATACAGTATTGGTACTTGTTTGTTGTTTCCATAGTAAAGTTTGTTACTAATGTAATCCAATCTTACTCTCAATTGCTTTATAGCATCCATTCTCAACAAGAGATCGGAATCTTTATGAAAATCAAATACAAAAAAATCAAATTTTCTTCCTAGGAATGGTATTTTAGCACTGAATTTTTCTTTTGATTTACCATGGGCTGTAGTAGCTTCAAATGGTGTTGGTTTCAACGAATCTTTAAAACCTTCATGTGAAACTACCTTCTTCATAAAGGATTGCATACTTCCGGGATCAATCAGTACTCGAAAGTTCGTTTGTGGGTCCAGAAAGTAAGAGAGTTCGTTATCTTTTGTTTGCAAGTTCATAATTGAAAATTTGTTCCGAGGCTCATTTCTCCTGGAAAATGATTTTTTTCTGTTTGGTCGGAAGTCATTTGATTATTGTAATCATCATTCATGAGAAAAATTTGCGGTTGGCTGCAGTGATACGTTTTTGAACTTCTTTGAGTTCCTCATTAGTATCCGTTATGCAACTCCCTAGGTAAGTGAAATTGTCAACTACTTCATAGTGCTTCCCTCCACATTCCATACGTTGTCCGAGTCCATTCCGATGCTGTCTACTCTGGAGCAATACTTTTGTTTTTTCAGTGTTTATCTCCAGCCCAACATCCGATGCACCCTCCTCCAACTCCATTACTAGATTCTTCATAGCCATCATAGATCTACCAAGTATGCCAATATCATCTGCATAGCCTAGTATTTGGACTGACTTCATCAGTGTTCCACACCTATCCACTGAAGTCCTCCTTATTGCATGCTCTAGTGCCAAGTTGAAGAGCATTGGTGCAATTCCATCTCCTTGCTTTAGGCCATGCTTCGTTTCGAAATATTCTGTCAGCTCTCCAGCCACTCTGACCTGGCAAATCGTATTCTCCATTGTGGCTCTGACTAGCCTCACCAGCTTTGATGTAATGTTGAAGTCTAACATGATTGTACACAGTCTGTCTCTTGTGATGCTGTCATAGGCCTGCCTGAAGTCGACAAACATTGCTAATATATCTATATTGTTTTCCCAGAATTTTTCTGTAATCTGTCGGAGGGTGAATAATTGATCAGTAGTTGATCCACCTGGCCTAAATCCTGCCTGGTATTCTCTTATTATGTTGACATACACACCTTCATTACTCTACACCCCTAATCATGCTTTTAATGCTTTGGTGAATATTTTATATGTTGTGTTCAACAGATAATATACCTCTATAGTTTTGGCAGTCTAGTTTGTCTTCCTTTCTGTATATGGGACAAATAATACTTTTCCTCCATTCATCTGGGAGCTGTCCTTCACACCATACCTGCTCAATAAGCTTGTAGAGCCGTCTGTATATTTGCATGCCTCCATTCTTCCATAGTTCACCTGAAATTCCATCTGTTCCGGAGCTTTTTGTTCTT